>NC_142736.1:26394208-26636708 GCF_051943395.1 Hippocampus bargibanti | reverse complement strand
AGATGCACGTTCTCAATCTGGCGTATCGTCAGGAAAATAGTTTGTAATATAAGAGAACATGCACGTAACTACGTGCGGAGCGAGGCATAAAACTGCTCTGAGAGCCGCCATGACGTAACGTGGCAGCTGTTGACCTGCTGTGCTCCTTAAGCTAACAGGTCAGCATCCCATAATATAAACACGCACCATCCCCCTGTACTGACTTGCATCCTGTCCACATGTACAGTGTCAATACTGCTCTGTTTAGGGGTCACGGTTATATTCAATTAACTTTGAGAATTTATTGTTGTAGAGTTTGCAGTGATGCAGTGCACTGCGTTTGTGCGTAAATCGGGCCGCATTGTAGCTGAGGGATAATTACGGTGTGTATTTGTGTGCAAAATATTTTCTATACCATAACTAGAAAAGAATCAAATACAAAACACTAACCAAAGCTGCGTTGCAGTAAGAGTGTAGTGTATTAGTACTTTATATTGTATTCTCACATCAAACATGCGACATCATGAGGTGGTTTCTCCCTCTTTTGTTTCATTTCATTTTGTTTCATCAAGAATCAGCATCGAAGAGAACCCACTATCATTTCAATTATTCCATCTGCAAAAAAAAAACTGAATTTGCATTAAAATGTATTCTAAAATCATTTAAACAGTTTGTCAGGACTCGTGTATTTGCGATTGTTTCATACCAAATAACATATGCAATATCACACTACAGGGAGTCTTGTACTATATATAACCACTCATCGTGTCCTGTGAAACTGTCGTGGGAGTCAGAGCTAACTGTTGGATACTGCAATACAGTACTAAATCATTCATCATGGAAAAAACTACCACCTTCACTGTGTTCACTAATTTGGGACTTGTGGCGTCATCATAACCCATATTGAAGAAACAAAACATGAATAATACAGTAGAAGGCTTGAAATAAGTATTTCTTTGTGGACCGGTTTTGCTCATCAGTGGCCTAAAAATGAGCAGTTTTCCAATTCAAAGGAGCACATTTTCGCAGCTTATTCCCAGAGAAGAATTTAATTTCACTCTTTTGAAATGCAAACTTTTAATCAGAGATGGCTTTGTGAGTTGTTAAATATGTTTTGAATGCTAATTTCTAAAATGTCTTCACTTTTGTTTTTAAACACATGAGGTTTTAAGATACTGTGGATTTTACTATGGATTTCTTATTTTAAGCTTTCTTCTTATGGATTTTGTTAAAGGACAACTGACGTCACTTTTTTGTTTTTTTAACTGTCATCAGAAAAACGTTTTATAGCATCTAAAATATCCAAAACACGCAATATGATATTTTTATTCAAATGCTAAACACCAATAAAAATGACTTAAAGTGTTCAAAATCTGCAAAAAAATGAGCTGCGAATTGGGCATTTTCAGAAATTCCCGCCCCCAGTTTGTGATGTCACACCAAGACATCTTGCATTGCTGGAGAATAAAAACAATGGCTTTAGATTCGGAGAATATGCTTTCTTGTTACACATCCAGTTATCAATATAATTCAAATAGTTCTGAAGAGGAAAGCATCCATGTTTGCAATCAATCAAAGAATTTATTTCGTGCCATTTTAAGGCAACATTGGGGGGAACTGTCTCACCCAAAAAAAGAGGCACAAAATGGCGACCTCATGTGGCCACCTCCGTTTCCACAGGCTGATAAATTCCTTATATGGAGCTTGGACGCCCTCTTCTGGCGGCTTTTGGGTGCAAAACGAGGTTGTCAGACCAACCAAGTACAGCAAAATACATTGACGTGATGGAAGGACTGCTACAATGTGTCTTTTTTTTCGGTCAGGGGCGTTCCTTTTGTGACGTCATGTACGGACTCGTCCCCAACTCAAAAACAAGACTTCCTGAATATTCAGCGCGAGTCTTAAAACGTAAAATATAGCTATATGCGGTGGAATCTTATTAAAATACGCTCAGTAGAAGTCATTTGAAGCCATTTTACAAATTATGGACACAACTTGTCCGGAGACGTCGGTTGTCCTTTAAATGAGCTCTCACTCATAAAGTGTTATTCAAACGTATCTAATGAAATGGCTGTGACAATATACGGACTAAAGATCCATATAAATATTTTTGTGTAGGCGGCAGCAGGCATTTTGTGCTATATTGGCGCCTACGTGTTCATCACCTATGACGACTACGACCACTTCTTTGAGGACATTTACACTCTGATCCCAGCCATCGTCATCATCGCCGTGGGCACGCTTCTCTTCGTCATCGGTCTGATTGGTTGCTGTGCCACCATACGCGAAAGTTCCTGCGGCCTGGCCACTGTGAGTGCGCAGCAGCGTCAGCTTCAGTTGGAAGGACCAACTTCATGATCAATTATTCAATATTTTTTCCCCTTTACTTAGTTTGCTGCCATCTTGCTGCTGGTGTTTGTAACAGAATGTGTGGTGGTGGTGCTGGGTTACATCTACAGAGCAAAAGTAAGCTTCTTGATAATATTTCAAAGCAGTTTCAATTTGCTTTCACAGTCACTGTTATGCATGTCAAATTAAAAAAAAAAAAAACGTTGAAAATCTGCAAATAATCCAAAATACTTCCCAAAAAAAGATGAGATTGTTTGAGAAAGTATGTGTGTTGCAGGTGGAAGATGAGGTGAACCACTCCATCCAGAATGTTTACAATGAGTATAACGGCACCAACACGGACGCTCCCAGTCGCGCAATCGACTATGTGCAGCGCCAGGTGAGGGCTCAGTGACCTAAGGACACTTTACAGTCACAGACAAGCATAGGTACTATAATAAATAAAATATAATCACAAAATAGAATACAATAAATAAAATACAATTATAGATAGAAACAAGACAAAGAGCGACACAGATAATGCAATTTTAAATAGGTGGGTTTTGAGATGGGATTTGAAGGTGGGATGAGAATCGAATGTTGGAAGGAAGTGAGTTCCAGAGTTTGGGACACCCAAGACATGATGTATCCGCCGTTGACTACTCCACAGATATGTGAAAATATTTCTTATTTGTATTTTTAGCTTCACTGCTGCGGTATCCACAATTACTCGGACTGGAGGAATACTCCTTGGTTTAAAGAGTCCAAAAACAACAGCGTCCCTGTCAGCTGCTGCCAACCCAACATCAGCAACTGTACTGGCACCCTTGCCCGACCGGCAGATTTATACCAAGAGGTGCCAATGATTTTTTTTTAAACAAACACACACACACACACACACACACACACACACACACACACACACACACACACACACACACACATACACATATATATATATATATATATATATATATATATATATATATATATATATATATATATATATATATATATATATATATATATATATATATTACTTATTCACTGCCATTGACAAATGTATTCAGGAATTGAAAATATGTTTTTACTTGTTTGGGTGCCGATAAAGCGCTGGCCGTGGCCTCTGGCAATGCTTTTTTCTTTTCCACAAGGGGGCAGCATTTTCCTTTTTTCCATGTTCGCGCTTTGTTCCAGCTTCAGGTGTATCTAAAGCGCTATATAAACCAATATGTATGTATTGCATTGTATTTTGGACAGCTGCCCTCATTTCAAGCTCATATAACTCCAGACCCATATAATTTAGGAATTAACGCTTTTTTTTTCTGATGAAAGAAGAGAGTCTAAGGTTTCGAATGCTGCATTGAATGTTTATGTAGTCGTCAAACCCAATATTCTGTGGGTCCTGGAATTCGAGTGACAATGACAAAAACCCTGGCACTGAAGTGGACACATTTTTGCATGTCTGGAAGTGAATGAGTCAAACCAACAATTCTGTTCTTTGAAGTTCTTCACACATACTCGTTTTATGTTATTCTATTATTGTTATTATTTTTCCTTTAGGGTTGTGAAGCTCTGGTTGTGAAGAAGTTAAAGGAGATTATGATGTATGTCATTTGGACTGCGCTCACTTTTGCATCGATACAGGTGAGGATGACTCATTTTTCAAATTTGCATCTCACTCATTCACTGCCTCTCCCGAATTTATTCTGGAATTTGAAAAGCATGACGTGGAGCGCCATTCCCGAATTTGTTCGAGTTTTGTTTTTACTTGGTGGGGGTGCCGATAAAGTGCTGGTCAGACCTCTGGCAATGTTTTTCCCTCCTCGAGGCAGCATTTGCCTTTTGTACAGCCGCCTCCATTTTAAGACCAGATAACTCCAGACACATATAACTTCGGAATTAACTTTTTTTTCTGATGAAAGAAGAGAGTCTCAGGTTTTTTACGCTGCATTGAATGTTTATGTAGTTCAAAAACTCAATATTTTGTGGGTCCTGCAATTTGAGTTAAAATGACAATAACCCTGGCACTGGCGTGGACGCATTTTTGCACATCGTCTGGCAGTGAATGACTTAAAGGTGAAACCTTGGACTGCAAAATTGGATAACCCCGCCTTGTCCGTGTGATCGCAGATGCTCGGCATGCTCTGCGCTTGCGTGGTGCTCTGTCGGCGGAGTCACGACCCGGCGTACGAACTGCTGGTCACCACCAACAGCTACGCTTGAAGGACTCGCGTGGATCGCATTGGAAGGCAAGCATTACCATGTCATGCACCAGTAGTTCTATATTTAAGCTTAGGTATATAAACTCAAGCACACCTTGCACAATCCAATGAAGTAGCAAAACACTGACGACGTGGTCCCAACACGAGGAACCGCCTATTTATTCTTATTATTGACATGCTTTGTGAGCTTTTTTATTTTTATGTTCTTTCCCTGACATGATTTCACAAGTTTGCCGTGTGAATGGCTATTAGCATTAGTTCGTCTTTTCAAAATAAAATATGCTTCATTCAGTCAGAATGACAATATAAACAAATAAAGAAAATAAATAGATGCTGATGTAAAGTGATCGCTGGAAATGTATGAGGATGGGCCAAATGAGTATTGCAAGTATGAATTTAAACACACAAAAATTACTTGATAGATGCACATCGCTCTTGAGTGTAAATCGCACTAGTCAAAAAACAAAACATAGAAAGTCAATACAGAGTACGTCTGTCTCTTTTTCAGGGGAATTTATTTGATAAAAACCAAATCCCAAATGACGCCAAATCTCAATGCGCTCTCCATCTCGGAACTCAAAATGCTCCTAGAACGCTGTTATGACACTCGAGTGAATTTCCAAATGCACGAGCGTACTAGCTAGATATCAAAAGGTTTTTCTTTGTTGGAAAATGTACAGTGATACCTTGGCTTACGAACTTAATTGCTTCCCAGACAGAGTGTGTGTAAGGCGAAAAGTGTGTATCCCAAAAATTAATTTCCCATAGGAAACCATTAAAATGAGAATAATCCGTTCCCAGGTCCCCATAAAACATAATTTTCTACTTTCTAATTTTCTAAGCCTTAAAACTACACAAAATATACCTTATTGTATGTATAATAAATGCACTATTCTATTATAATTAAAGAAATGAACTGTACTGCATAATAAAGTCGTTTTATTGACCTTTGTGATGGTCGTTGATGGCTTGATGGAATGGAGTGGCCGGTTTCATCAGCATCAAACACTTAATGAGAAACTTAACCTTCTTTCACCATCTTGAGGAATGATCCCTTGTTGGTGCTTTCTCTGTGATCATTTTATCTAGTTCCTCATCAATTGTGTTCTGTTTAGCTGTGTTGATATCTTTTTGCATCAAGTGTACAGGTGGCTTGTGCGGGTTGTTTGTGGAGCCTGATTGATGGGATATTTTAACCTTGCAGTCTACACTCTGCCTTTGAACTATCAAAGTTGAAACTCTCTCACTGTCGTCTGCCTGTCTCTTTAATGTTTAAACCACCCCCCTCACTGCTGCGTTCTTGACCAATCACATGGCTTTAACCGAAGATTGGGGGCCGGGAATAGAGGACAAGCTGCCATTTTGTTGTTAGAAGAATCGTCTCTCATTGAGGCAGCGCAGTGTACGAAAAAAGTTCGTATGCCAACGTAAAGTTCTTATGCCCAGGTAAAATTTTCATAAATTTAACATTCGTAAACCGAAAAGTTCGTAAGCCAAGGGGTTCGTAAACCGGGGTATCACTGTACATGATTTCATGGAACAAATGTTAACATTTAAGCCAGCACAGAAGATAAGCAAAATAAAACAAAACACAATCTTAAAATTAGCTAACTACTGCATCCAGTAGCTAGCCAATAAATACGCGGTTAGCGCTATCAGCTAATATCAGTGGTTTGACTCTGCTAACTGGATTTCACCACATCTTCTGACTTCTGATTCAGAAAAGCCCTTTTTTGAGACTTTACTCCTTTGAGAGCAATTTAGAAATATAAGTAAACCCAGTTAACAAAGCGGAGCGACATTAAATGCTATTTTTTTTTCCAACCAAAAAAAGCCCCAGTTTTCATTTTAACCCTAATTTGGAGTTTTTTTTCTCCATTTTTTTCCCAATGAAGTTGAAAAAAAAGGGGTGTTTGAGATGGCCATATTTGGAACGACATCTTCATCCTCTTGTACAAAATCTCACGAAATATGTGTGCGAACTGGCTGTGTGTCGTGACGATTTTCCTTATGTGCTACTTTGTACTGTGATTGGAGCTTTGAAGACATTATGTGGTTGTTTTGATGAAAATCAAACAAAAGCCAATACAGTGTTGTTTTTTTCCCCTCTTAAAAATATAATTTAGCAGCAAAGCCGATACTTTATATTTTCCTTTTTGTTTTCATCCTGTGAGTTTAGTTCAGAATCCGCTTCATTGTTGAAGCACTGAGCCAGTTGGATCCCCAATGTTGTAAGTGGGTGTATCTGTATTAAGCCTCTCTTTGTATTTTCATCTTTTTAGTTTAATCCTCAATATACTCAATCGTAGGAGTGCTGTGTTTTACAATATATATAGTTATTTTTTTGTGTGACAATTTGCGATGTTTTCATTTACACGGCATAATTACGTCAAACCCGAAATATTTTGCTGGAGCTGCAGGAGAAAAAGAGTGACAACAATATTGTATATAGCTTTGAAGAGGAAGCAAATAAAATCGTACATTTCAATTTGACTGCTCCTTTGTTCTTCTTTTTCATTCAAGGTCAACAATGCCACTTACTTTAATGTAGATCATCGTTGTCAAACATACGGCCCGTGGGCCGGAACCGGCCCCCAAGGAGGTTTGATCAGGCCCACAGGATAATTTAAAAGTGGAAAAAATTCACAGATGGCATGGAATTTAAATTTTTAATGAGGTGCAAAGATTGTTCACTAGACTGGTGCTGTTTCGATCAACGAAGAAGAAAACAGCAGCATTTTTTTTTTCAATCACATCTTTTTTTTCTATCCGCGGGGTTTCAACACCCTCATTAGCCAAAATGTCATTATCTACCGGTCGAAATCTAGCGAGAAATAATTGATTTGCAATGTGATGCAGATTTGAAGGGCAAATTTGCCTCCATAGGTCTGGACAATTTTTTTCCGTATCTACTACACGGGTACCCCAAATGAACAGCCGTGGCTGCTAAGGTTTTGTGCATATTTGGAACAACTTACTGTGATGTCACGAGAGGCTGGGAAACATATTCCCCTAAAATGGCTCCACCCAGAGAGAGTTTTGGCCCCATCTGGTAGGCAGCAATCCAAACCCCCCACACCTGTGGCTGATCACGGCTTGATTGGCAAGCAAGGCTTTTAAGGCAGAGAGCCTCTGAGTGTGGTGGCCGGATGCTTGTGAATGCCCCCTGAAACCCTTTATTAAAATCTTTGTTTGAATTCAAACCTGTCGCCCATTGCGCTCCTTGTCCTGCCCCGCTGACAGCTAGCCTCACGTGACATCACGCTACCTTTATGAACACATCTTCTCAGTAATCAATATCAATCAAAGAAAAATGTGTTCAAAGCTCACAAACAAGCACTTACATGACATTGTGAAAGTGTCAGCTATAGTGACACCTGGTATTGATGCACTTGTACAGGCCCAAAAATGCCAAATATCAGGAGCAAAAACAATGGTTTAAAAATTCCTTTCTTTATACATGTCATTTAAAATTAAAGTGCATTACTATATTTTTCGATACCAATTTATTGTTAAAGTTTTGTGCCGTTGTAGAATCATTGGTATCAGTTGCAATGCATATATGTGAATGATAAAAGTAAATTGCACATTTGCTCATGAAACGAAATGTTGTGTAAAAGGAATGCTCATTAAATATCATCCTTTTCCTAATGTTCTTGTGCTTCTTTACACCAAAAACTAATGAAAGACATGATATTTTGGTTATTAATAGCATGTAAGGCACATATGTCAAAGTCAAGGCCCGCGGGCCAAATCCGGCCCACCACATCATTTTTTTCGGCCCGCGAAAGCAAATCAAACTGGTTAAATTCCTTGATGATTGCTAAAATCTGAGCCAAAATTTCATATTTTTGGATGTCAACCACAATAAAAGTCATTATTCTTGACTTCAGATTTGAAAACGAGTTATTCATTAATTTGCTGTGTGCTCTATATGTAATATTTGAAGGGATTTAAACATTCTATTGGGTTCCCCAAATTCCTCTGGTGTAGATGCACAACTACACTTTGTTCATATAAGGCAACAAAAAGCATGTTTCTCAAACCCCCATTACCCTTTAGTGGCCCGTCCAACTCAATGTGAAGTTTTACATCCTTTAAAAATGTTTGAAACAGGTGAATACATAGTTAACTAATAAAATAAGGGTACAGGTATATTAATCCGATTCGATTTACAGTGTACGTGGAGTCGCCCCTTTTGGCATGTGTCTCACTAAATTTTCTTTGAGCATATTCATAGTTTTCCCAGATAGTTCCCAGGCACGATTCCTTCCTGTCTGTTTCTCTCCACGGTCCACCAGCCATCTTCACCGCGCTCTTGGACCTGAACAACGTCACCTCTTTGGACCGTCAGCTCGTCTTCCACCTGAATCGATCATACAATAAGCATTACCGTAGGTATGTTTAATACTATTGTGATTGATATGTGATAACATGGCGGGGCAGACATTAGACATCTATTCGTGCGCCCAACTTTTTTGGTCGTGATGTCAAAAAGCATACTAATGCCGGAATTTTCAGTTGGAAATGAAGGATATGAAATGAATCCTTTCCAGAGCACCTGTGCAATGTAGTTGTAAAGTGCAATATAGGTGTCTTCGTCCACAGCTGGCTGCTGGAGCCCCAGCAGGGATGCATACGACCCATCTGAAGAAGTCACATGAAGCAGAGAAAGAAGTGAGCACTTATCTTTTCATCACACCATAACCGTAAACGACACAGGACTGACCTCCCTCACTAGAGGGCAGCATTGAGGGCCGACTATCAACTTTGGTCTCCGGAGTAGATTCCAAAAGAGAATTTGAGGTCATCCTCATGAGGTCTTCTCCGCCCCCTGTTAAGCATACTCGGTCATTTCCGTCCCTGGACTTGGTCTCCGTCTGGTAATAGTTTTCAAAAACGATGGGCTCTGTGACAAGTAAACAAGAAATTGTTTTGGTGCAGATGGGGGATTAAGAAACATTGAGTACAGTAACTACTACATGAATGGAAGATACAGTAAAGTGTAATCATATTTGATGCCCCTTTTGAAGGGTTTAGAATTATGTCCAAATACAAAAACCGGGACTATCGATATATCCGACCCTGTTTGCATGTAATTTTCTCTGTGCGTGCATAGAAATAGTATCGATATAACCGGGACTATCGATATATCCGATATCGATATAACGAGACTTTACTGTATATATATATATATATATATATGTGTGTGTATATATATATATATATATATATATATATATATATCGTTATATATATATATATATATGTGTATATATGTATATATATATACTATATATATATATATATATATATATATATATACACAGGGTCGGATATATATATCACACATATATATGTGTGTACTCCCTATATATATATATAACGTGACTATATACTATATATATATATATATATATATATATATATATATATATATATATATATATGTATTTCAATTTATGAGGCTTGTGCCCCCAAACATACAAATGATATGCACGCTAAGTTTGTAAGACTTAAATTTCCCCATTGTGGGACGAATAAAGGTTTTCTGATGCTGATTTTCAAATAGGGTGAATGTAAGTGTAAAGTTTTTTTTGTCTCTTGTAATAGTGCATGTTAGGAAATCACCTGGTGGATGCCAGCCTGTCCTTTTCATCTCGATAAAACAGTTGTTGTCTGTGGTGATGTCACAGTGCTCCAGGTACTTCCTTACCTCCTCAAAGAACTGAGATGAGACCGTTCATTGGATATCACGGGTTATAATTATGCAATGCTTGCAGAAAAAATAGTGTTGGTCATTAGATTTCTTGCACATGTTATAAAGAGTGGATGGATTTTAATGGTTTCAGGTTATGCCTACCTCATCATCTTTGACACATTGCATGGAGATGTGATTGCAGTGGTCCCACAGGGTACACCTGAGCAAACTGATACGATCGGCTTCCATTTGCTGGAAGACCTACAAAACCACGTCTGCATTTTCAGCAATGGGATTTTGTTCCACTTTTAGCTGATTCACTGCACAATGACTCGCATTTCCCCACACGAGACGAAACGGTGTCGAGAAAGAGGAAGCGGTAGGAACTTCCTGCTTGTGACAGTGCGTAAAACTTGTCAAGTTACCTCGCACGTGCTTCTGTGAGTTTCCTCCCAGTCTTGGCGAATATTTTCCAGTTGGTCGATGTTGGTCAAGTACAATTTCTCTGTGAAAAAGTTTGGAGGTCGTTATACAAAATGCAGAGGATACAGAAAGCTTTTTCCTCAGAAATACTTCAAAATGGCCGTAACTGTTACATTTAAAAGAGCAACATTGTACCTGCTTCACACGCTGCCTGCCTGCATTGCTTGGCCCTGTGGCGTACCTGTCAGACATATTTAACAACAAACAAACATTTATTTTGCATAACCTGGTGCATCTCACAAAAAATAAATGCCATCCAAAAATGAGCCTTCTTTTACCCAAAAAGTAGTTGCCAGCTAATTAAAGGCGACACGTTTACAAACAATCATTAACACCAAGGGACAATTTAGAGCACTGGTGTCAAAGTCAAGGCCCGGGGGCCAAATCTGGCCCGCTACGTCATTTTATTCGGCCCGGGAAAGCAAACCAAGCATGTCAAGTTTCATGATGCTCGCTAAAGTCCGAACTAAAATTTCAAATTGTCCCATGTATACCACAATAACATTCATTATTTTTTACTTCAAATTTGAAAACTAGTTATTCACGAATTTGTTGCCATAGCAACAACACAAGCTAATTTTGAAGCTTTAATGGCCTTGTAACATATTTTATATTATGACGTACCGCATTTATGTTTTTTTTCTGCCATGCTTCCCGCCTGCCCATTGCGCAATGTCATACATTCAAGCAGTGTGATCTTAACACTGACCTCAGGTCGGCATTCGTTAACACATTTACTGCCAATGACGGCAACATACGTCAAATATATCTTTTAAGTTAGCATCGTACCTTTTCACCATTTTTGCCCACAATGGCGGACTTCTCTGATGTGTCGTCAGCCTCCTTGCATTTTGCCTCGTAGTTTTTCTTTGACTGTGGGTTGGAGAGACAATTTGCAGTGTTTTATTTTGACTCATAATACCATGAGCTGCTTTTAATATTGTTCAATCCTATCAAGATTTCTGGGTCAAACAATTCGATGATTCTGCTCCTCTGAGGTTTTATTTGATACGTTTTGACGAAAATTTACAAATTTACATTACATTTACATTATTGTCACACAATCAATATTTTTTTCAATATTAACACAGTAGTACATGAAATCAGTAAAAGAAGGCGCTGAAAAGGGCCGAGTTTTGATTGGCTGGTCACATGATTGGCTAGTCACTAGGATCACTCGCTAGGTGATAAGAGCATACTGGCCAGAGCTAGCACACTATCTGTAGCAAGCTGCATCAGCAAATATATTGTTGTGTTGATTTAATAGCGGGTTTGTCAACCCACAATGGCTGAAGGAGGAGCAGAAATAGATGTGGTTGCAGATTTACTGTTAAAGCCATTTTCAAGACGTACTTTTCAACAATAGATGGACATCATTAAGGTTGGACAGCTCCGAAGCTGGCAAAAATAAATAATATTGCAACTTTATGAGGTTATTATGAATCCACACATTCACAGTAAAAATATTAATTTAATGACAAGTCACAAATAGTATTCTGGCCAATCGCACCCTCTAGTGGACGTGTAGTAATATTACACCACACTCACACTGCTGATTGATTCAGACTTAGCACTACTGAAGGCCCAAGAGTGACATGCATGGCCCGCCACTAATGTCCTTACCTCCATTGTTTTCCTAAATAATGACACCTTCCTCTTCTGCACTTTCTCCATGATGCTTTCGAACTGGAATGGGGGAGAGGGAACATGGTTGATTAGAACTATGGCCTCTCGTGTGGGATATTGACACTCATCTTTCGTAGCAATTGGCCACGTACCTTCTTCCTCTGCTCTTTCTGCCTCTCTCTGAACGCCTCCACCTTTCTCACCTCCTCTTTCATTGCCTCTGACAATTGGATGTGAAAATTTCCCATGTTCTCTATCTCTGCAACCACAAACAACACGCAAGGTACAGTATGTAAAGCACGTGGCTCATTCCATGAGATAATTTCATCCATCGCTGGCATTTGCTATTTATTATCTCAACTGTAGAAAATGTCAGGTCTTTATTTGAAGTAGAAATGTTTATTGTCAGAGATAGAAAAGTATTGTGATAATAGATGAACTTACGTGTTCTTAGTTGTTCAAAAGAGTCTTTTAGAGTGCTGTAAAGGAAAATTGTACGACGAAATAATTCAGTCGTCTTTCATGATATTGTTTTCCTTCACGAGTGGACTAAATGTCGAGCCGATTACCTGATCTCTGCGTGTCCTCCAGCTTTGCGGGCGATGGTCATCAGTTCCCGCCCATATTTCTCCTCTGCTGATGCCCTGTGCATGAAACACGACCAAAGTAAACACTTAATTATTTTGCAACATTTGGAAAGTCACAGAACGATAATCAGTTGTATCCCCCCAAAAATTGCTCCATGATGAATATAATCATGCACATTTTTATATTGATTTAGACATTTGAGGACTCATTTAGGACTAAATTTTTTAAGCAAAGGTGAACGCCGTTGTGAAATTGCAGACGTAAGAGCCAGTCAAAATGTTTTCCATTACAAGAGGTTTTAAAAAAAAGTACCTTTCCAATTATGAAGTGCCAGCCACCACCAAGAAGTATCAATGTAGTATTTGCAGTATCTTGTAAATAGCATCTCCAACTATTTTATTCTGTTTGTACCTTAAAGGAAAAGGTTTATTCTAATTACTTAACGCATTCACTGCCAGACGATGTACAAAAATATGTCCACTCCAGTGCCAGGGTTTTTGTCATTTTCACTCAAATTGCAGGACCCACAGAATATTGAGTGTTCGGACTACATAAACATTAAATACAGCGTTCAAAACCTTATACTCTCTTCTTTCATCAGAAAAAGAGTTAATTCCTAAATTTTATGGGTCTGGAGTTATCTGAGCTTGAATCATGGATAAAAGGCAAATGCTCGTAGAAGGGAAAAACATTGCCAGAGGTCTGACCAGCGCTTTATCGGCACCCCCCGCAAGAAAAACAAAACCTGAACAAATTTGGGAATGGCGCTCCATGTCATGCTTTTCATTTCCCGAATACATTTGGGAATGGCAGTGAATGAGTTAAACTATTATTTTACTGTTTATGTCGAATAAATGATGCCATTATTTTTCCATTTCTAGTGACCTAGTCCATCTCTGTCACGATTTAGAAGGTGGTGGTGGTGCTGGACCACAAAAAAGCAGGCAGGAGCGAGGAAAAGGGCGTATTTGACAAATTGTATCAAATAAAGTCGATAGGAACAAAATCTCAAACAACAAAGTCATCAGAACAAAATGGTCCAAAGTAGCAAACAAAACCATGCGTAAAACATGAAAAGATGAAACAAACCTGATAGGGTGAAACAAACAATGACCCGACACTGAATGATCGTGACGGGAGTCCTTTTAACTGCCACTGTTTCAAATGACCAATAGTGACTTTAATGTGACCTTGAGAGTTTTGAAAGACGCTTATAAATGACATGTATTATTATTATGATGATGATTATTATTATTATTAGTTAGCTAGTTAGCTTTCTATGAGTGGGTTGAGTGAACGCTGGCGTATGTGGCTGCCACTGCTCACCCACAGAAAAACTTATCCTGTGACTGTAAAGTGACCTTGAGAGTTTTGAAAGGCGCTTATAAATGACATGTATTATCATTATTAATACCTGTATAGCTGCATTGTAGCTACATTGCCACCCGTTGGCGGCAAACGTGAAAATCACTCTCCTTTATAAAAGTAGAATATTTCTGTTAAGTACACATGGTATTGCTTCCCCTTCTTTTTGAAACTCATTCAGATGAAGTTTCACATGGTGCATGATTCTGATCTGCACAGTTTGAGGGGCGCTCTAGAAGTTTCATTCCATGTCTATTGCTGTGCATGTTACTGTGTAATGTGCATAATCATGTATTTTCAGGAGATAAAATCCGTACCTCATCTTTAACAGCTCTTCCACATCTTTACACATTTGTCTACCATCTCGAAGGCGTTGCACCAAAGCTTCATAGCCAGCGTGGCAGGTAAAATCGGACCCCTGTGAAAAACGGACAACGCGTGCGGTTGCGTAAATACACCGGCGCAATGATGAGCATTGCTCAACAGCTATTGCCACATGTCTTTAAAGTAATTCTGCACCCACCATTGGTTTAAAAAAAAAGCAGAACTTGTTTTTTCCAGTACCTTGGAGGGAGTGATTATGTTTAACTGCTTAGACTAATAAGATGAATATAAACCAGGGATGGGCAAAGTATATGCTGCAGGCCACAAACAACCTTTTCTATTTTATCCAGACTATCATTATTAAAGGAGAATAAACATTAAATGTTCTTTTTAATAGTTCAATTATATTAATTTTTGTTAATTTCTCACAATACTTGCCAGCACCCATTTTACTACTTTGGAAGCAGACAATTATTCATATGCACCACTTTACTTTTTGTGACATAGTTTCAAAAGACCACTTTTACAACACTCTAAGGAAATCACAATGTCTAATTCCTTGTACATGTCTTATTTTTAGCACAGGTCCATGCACCCCATATACCTGAAGACTACTATCAAACGTTCCATTCGTTTAGTCCAACTTTTCAAGGATGAAACCATAAAATATGACTTACCCAGAAAGCATCTCGAAACATTAAACGTGTCATTTTCTAGTTCCTTAAAAAGTATGTAATATTCTGCCTTCAAGATTTTCTTACAAAACAATTAAAATATTATTGGTTGAAATTGTTGAAAAGTGTAGCCTGAAGTTTGATGATTGAAGGTCACTGGGCTCTTGGTCAAGTTTGACTCCCTGACAAGTCGTGAGTCATTTTGAATGAGGAAGAGCTTCTATCCCATGATGTCACTAATCACGTGTTAGGTATATTTGGCTTCTTTCAGCACCTCATTTGAGGACTGTTTGCAGTCTGTGCAAATATTAACATTGGCTAAACGGCATCAGTGAAAATTATTTACTGATAAATGCTAATCACTAAAATGGTCAGTGTTGTAGCAGTTGCAATATGCAGTATTGTTATAGGCGCCTGAGATTCTTGGTTAAAAAATAAATACATAAATAAAATAAAAAGTCTGCCGGAATAGGCATCCTGTGCACTGCAGGGGTGACCCAATGGAGGACATGTATTGTAGAAAATGGCTTGATGGATGGTTGAGAGGATCAACACCATTTTTGGTAGGACAGTCCTGCACTAGTTTCGACTGCAACTATTTAGCTCAGCTTTAGCGCATCTGTTTTCCATGTTGTTGAAAAGACAAGTACCTTGTCGCATTGACCCACCCACCACTGTGACCTGGCTCACTAGTTTTCTCCTCACTGATGGCAAATTCACAGTCCATGTTTATCTATCAAACACTCACTGGAAACAGGAGCCCATTTGTGCTATACAATTGTATCGTTTGGTGCTGGCCACTAAGCGAGCTGGTTGGTTTGCTACTTGGTTGGTGAATTGGATTGGATTTACTTTTAATCGACTCGCAGTGGAGAAATTTACATTTCACAGAAGCAAAGTTATGAAAGGAAGGTGAAACTCGACTCTCACTCAGCAGGATGGTGTTTATATGGTTCTATTAGCGCAAAAAAAAAATCATTGAGCCACCTGCAATGTTGGAAATATACTTTTCCCGGACCTCAGGTTCCTGTGATAGCCACAGGAGGGCGACAGAGACCTAAACATAGTTTTCTTCAAGCGAACGTTCTACTCAGAAATAGTAGTTGGTGGTAGTCGGGGTGTCAGGTTCAGCGCAAAAGCCCCAAATCACTGCATGCAATTGGGATGAGCAGCACCTTGTGCCTTGGGGGCTCTTTGGGAGGACGTGTTGACACATCACATGGCACAGTGAAAAATGTTATTGATTTTAAAATGGAGGAGAGGAGAGCATCTCAACAGCTCCTGGATGGCCCATAACGCCCTCTCTCTCTCTCTCTCTCTCTCTCTCTCTCTCTCTCTCTCTCTCTCTCTCTCTCTCTCTCTCTCTCTCTCTCTCTCTCTCTCTCTCTCTCTCTCTCTCTCTCTCTCTCTCTCTCTCTCTCTCTCTCTCTCTCTCTCTCTCTCTCTCTCTCTCTCTCTCTCTCTCTCTCTCTCTCTCCCATACCCGTACCCATATTGTACACAAGCTCTGTTTCACACTAATATTTACGCCTATTTACGCCACCATTTTGGACAAACCTTGTCCTCACAGGCCCGACCTTTTTTGTTGGTTTTCCGTATGGAAAGTTCTGCGTTGACATGTTGACCGTTACCATGACCCCGTTTGAGCCCTCTAATGGAAGGACAAGCTTTGGGAATCATCTGTGCACACAAGCAGGGTTTTAGTGCACAAACGCACACACAGACACACACACTTCACAGTTGGATCCACCCCCCTCACACTCCCTGGAGTGGCAGTCATTGAACTGTGACAAACGAGCCGTGTCCGAGCAGACCCCCTCCCTTACACGGAAAATTGGCTAAATAACCTTTTCATTACCCAGCCCACTGCCTATAGGAGACCCCTCAAAGCCTCCCCAGATAGAATGGCACACACACGCAGCCCATTTACGTCAAGCAGTGACACAAGTGGTGCCACATGTCACTGTTGAATTCCCGAGAACTTTGATCCCGCAGGCGCATTTGCATCAAAACACAGCATCAATGTGAAAAGGATATTTGTATTCTGGTTGTATGAACACTAAAAATAATAATTTTAATAATTTGCTGTTGTGTCTATAAGTGCAAGTTACAATTTCCATCGTGCAAATTGCAAGCACAACCACATTGCACGTGACAGAAATCGAAAAACACTAACCGTTTTTATGTGAAGTAACAAGAAAGAGTTTTCAAGCGAGCGAGAGCTTTTCCACTAAGCAGTGCCCAATAAGTCGATCGCGATCGACCAATTGCTTGTGGATTCATTTCAAATTGATGGGAGGAAACGCCCCCCCCCCCCCAAACAAACGTGTGTCTATTTGCATGTTATTTAAATGACATATTTTTGTGTCAGTACACACATTTCGCAACCCGTAATCCTTAAAAAAGTATTTAAAAAAAATAATTACATAAAAAAAACAGCTCACCTTTAACCATGTAAAGGTGTGACCCGCAACGCCGGAAGTTGTTTGACGTCAAAAGATTGGAATTACAATTTGTGATCAATGATATCATTTAATAATAAGAATAATAATACATTTTCTTTGTAAGCGCCTTTTAAAACTCTCAACGACACTTTACAGTGACGGGATATTTTTTTTTTCTGCGGATGAGCAGCGGCTTTTATTCGCGCCAGAAGCTAAACCCGGAAGTAACACAAACTCACGCCACGAACATTTATTGTTGTCATTTTCGTCCGAAGTTTCATGTACAATTCACCGAATACCAAAATGATTTTAAAACAATACACGTGAGCGTGCCATGGCTTGCGGCAGATGACAACTCAGGTAGGCAACTCAAACTTTTGTGGATACTTTGTGGTTAGGATTCGTTCATTTTAGTGACTTTTATCGCCATTGTTCATGATAGCATGCGTTTGTAAGTGTGCGTGTTTTAACGCGTCGAACGGGAGAGTTTGGTTGATCTTTAGTCAAAAAAGGTTGGGCGCCTCAGCTCCAAATGTACTGATAACTCTCAATAGCACCCTCGCATGATTCCGGAATATGATTTGGGTGTGCAATTTTGATTGTGTGTGTGCACGAAGAGTTTGATGTTTCTCTTTATTTGTAAATTGCTAGTTGTCAGATCTCCCAGGCAAGTGACACGCAGATGTATCCCAGAGCTTGATCGTGGCGTGGAGTCGAGCAAGTCGTGCTGTGAACTCCGCCCGACGCTGTGCTGGTCTCTGCGAATCTGCGTGCGTGTGTGTCTGAGTCCGAGTGAATCTGCCCTCTGTCTCGCGACGGCTACTTTTGCCCTCTGTCCTGCGACGTATACTTAGAAGGCGCACTTCAAATGCGTACACATGCCTGCGCCGCGGTGGCACCTGTGACTATGACGCCACACACGGATGCTCCAGTGTTGATGCGCTTGCGTATATGGCTTAATTGCTCGTGTTTTTGTTTGTCTATATGTGCAGAATGTGTTTACCAGCGCTGGTGTGTTTTTGTATCTGCCCCATTTCACATTTGCTCGATTGTCAAATGCAAAAAACACCATCTTAAACGTCATCACACACTTCTAAGGAACAAGAAGAGGACGAGAGAGGAGAGAAATTATGGGATTTGAATAGAATAACCCCTATTGCATTTCCATAAGTAGGCAAGTGAAGGGCGAACTTGGCTGAATGAATGAGAACCTGTTAGAAAGTTGAAAGATGGTAGTCTAATGATGTGGAATACTTGACGCTGAGGCCATCTGTACTCACCATCATACAGTTGAAAGGCAACAGCTGAAGAAGGAGGTTTGCAACTTTGATCCTGGGTCGGCCTCAAATGAAATAAATTAGCCTTCATCCTCGGTTTTAGTGCAGGGAGGACACGACATCAATCAATTTCATTCCCATGTTTTTGCTTTTACCACATCTCAACACACACGGAAAGCCTTTTTGATTACTGTGTCGTAGTATACGTTCTACCCTGAGCACACACTGCTATGTGACCTGACATGGACACTGTGAAAATGAAGCTTAACGAGAAAATGATTCTCCACGTGTAGATAACTGGTACCCCCTGCATGACCACAACATGGGGGAATATCGATATTATATTTTTTATGAATTGTTGGTTATCAGTTGTCGCCGTTTGCAGGCTGCCAATAACGTTGTATCTCATATTGAGGCATTCAAAGTCCCTGAATGTGCATTTTCTTAACACATCCGTTCTTTGCCTGGATGGCCATCTTGTTTTTCTATCACCTCTCGGGCCTTTCCTTTCCACTAACTGGTTGCTCTCCAAGATCTTCATGTTTATGCGTGTGAAAGTCTCAGGCGACCGGGCTTTTCCCAATTCATGCTGCTCACTGGTGATTTGTGTGTGTGTGTCTGTGTCGATGAGTGTGTTGTAAAGGCAGTATGGGAACCTTTACTAATTTGCTAAATGGATTCATCCATCTGACAGAGGACAAAGATTCTGCTTGGCTTCACTCGTGTGATCCAGCCCACGAGGGGAGTGCAAGTGGGCCCAGTTGAGGGTCACACCGCACGTGGCCGTGTGGTGTGGCTCTGCTTTGCGCGCACACACACATTTTGCTTTGTTGTTTCTCTTCCAAAGAGTTGTCATTGATTTTTTTTGGAGATGTGCTTCGTGTGCACAAGTGAAATGTGGCCTGTGATTTTTATATTTCTTTTGTCATCTACCCACTTAAAACATCCAGCTTGTCCATTTTAGATTTTTTACAGTTTCCATAAATTACACAATTTTGTATTTGCAGTGAAATTCAGATTTTTTTTTAAGTTACATGGATTTCCTCATTTTCAAAGACGAAACAGTTTAAAGATGAAACAGTTTAATTGTACACAGCTTGACCATTGCTGTGTCACATGGTATTCATATTACAAAAATGTATTGGAAAGGTATTGTCCATTTAAATGGGTCATCTAATTAAATTCTGTATATATTCTCTATTGTACTAATTGGCCCCGCATCATTTGGTATTGGATACAATCACAAAAGCCTGCTTTTACAAAGAAAAGTCTATTTTGACTGAGTTTACCAGAGCATAAATTTAACAATGTGCATTGAAAAAAAACAATGCTCTATTGAATTTACTCAATTGTATATAATATTAATACAAATATTTAAAATACTATTATTTATTGTAATAATTATAAAATTGTAATAATTATAGTAATAGTAATGATAATAGTTATTTTAATGATCATAATAATGATAATAAGGATAATAATGATGATGATGATAATAATAATAATAATAATAATAATAATAATAATGCAACAACTACTACCACTACTACTAATAATAAAAAATAATAATAACAACAATAATACATATTATGTAGTTATTATTTAGTTATAATTGTTTTTTTTTTCATCAACAATTTACCGTATTTTCTGGTGTGTAAGGCGCACCCACAATGAATGGTGTATTTTCAGTCTTTTTCCATATATAAGACACACGGAGTATAAGGCGCACCTTCAATGAATGAAAAAAAGTGTTCCAAATATAATATATAAATATATAAAAGTTTTCTAAATATAAGGCACACCACATTATAAGGTGTGACAGTAGAGGCTTCTTCTACAGGGGGAAATGGAGTTGGTGGCTGCTGACTGTAGTTGCGAGACCTGCTGTGGCTCAATATTACTTCACATATAAGGCACACCTGCATATAAGGCACAGGGTCATCATTTGAAGAAAATGAAGGCTTTTAGTGCGCCTTATACACAGACAAATACGGTGAATTTAATTTCACTTGTCATCATCCCGAGAAGTGAGATCGACGTTACACAGAAAAAAATGGTGTCTTGAATTTACTAGAGGTGGTTGGACACAATACACCCACCTGATCATTTTTTTAAGTAGATGCAAAGTATAATTCAAATATGCAATGTGTATATCAGGATACTTTTATTTTTTGCAACTAATCATAATAGTATAATAATAATAATAATAATAAAATAAAATAATAATGAAATAATAATAATAATAATAAATGAAATGAAACCAATCTCCAAGGTGATTTTTTTTTCCGTTATATTATTATGCTTTTTTTTTTTTACACCTGCAACAACATGGCAACATCGTACATGAACTGCAGATGGGGGTGTTGAGCTTCTGTTTTTCCTATAGTGTCTGGATTCTCCAGCAGCTCACTTAGCTTTTACTCTGTCCGCATTCCTGTTTTTTTTTCTTTTTTCTGTTCAGTCTCAATCCAACTTGATGAGGCCTTTTGACAGAATTATCACCAAGCTGCATGTCCGTCACACACACATGCATTGCCTCTTGGCCAAAGTCAGCTGGGATAGCCTCCAGCTTACTAGCGACTAACAGGAAGCGCCATCAAAAACAAAATGGACGGCTTTCTTTGGGATTTACTCTAATTCCTTATCTCTAAACTCAAAGAAAGCATTTTAACATACACGTACATCTATTTTCTGTCACGATTAAGGCCTATCTGTGAATGTTTTGACACCAAAGCCTTCGATTGAGGCTGAACCTGTGGTGCAGACGTAACTGAACGATGCTTTCCGTAGCAGTGGGTCTTTGATGTTTTCTCTGCAGTCCTTACTTGTAGGTGATTTGTCAGACATTTCACTGCCGCTTTTGAAAAATGAGAATAACTCAGGTTTTGCAGGATTCAACATAAACTTCACTCTTCATCACCTGCTACCATCACTTCATAAACATTTAGAAATACTGTATATAACTTGAATAGTGTACTGCAGCCTATACCAAGGAATCATATGTGCAAATATATTCAACTCTTTCTGAGGCAGCAGGCCACTTCTTGGTTCACGGTGGATGACTCACGGCAGGGTGGTGCCACCCTTTTTCTGGGGGGTGGAAGCTTTCAATAAGTGTCATTTGATGATGAAAAATTAGTTTATCCAGATGGTCACCCAGATCTTGGATTAATGGTTAGCCTGGCTGCTTCAGCCAGTGTAGCTGGTTCTTTCTTCAATATTGTCTTGGTTCATTCCACATGCCACAAACACTGCGTGTTAGGTTAATTTCCAATTTTAAATTGCCCATAGCTGTGTTTCAGTGTCCAGTGTTAAGGTGGAAACCATTCTAGGTTCTTGTTTGAAATATTAAAACGTCAAAACCTTCCTAAAATAGTTTTTCAGCATTTCTGGCCACGACATTCATCAAGGAGGAGATTGTGCTGAGCGATTGCAGCATGAATATGCCTGCACTGTTTTTGATTTGGAAGGAATGTCAGCTCTGGGGCGATTGTATTTTTTTTGCGGCTGTAATGAGCAGCATTTTCACAGCCCCACTTTGTTCAGAGAAAAGGTCAGTGCTGTTGGACCATCTACGGCTGGATGTATCCATGACTTGATGAGCCGAAAGGAGCATCCGCGCAGAGCGCCGATGCGTATGTGGAACTGTCGCGGCTTTGAATTGAAGCAGATTTACATGTAACAGGAGATGTAAGACAATTTCCTTTCGTGGATGGATGCTACAGCTCAGTGTTTGGTTTCAACATTTAGCTTGTAGGCAGACATGCACATTCCACCATAACATCCCTGATCCACTGGTGAAAAGGACACTTTGATCCTCTCGTCTTTCATCTAGAACTGCTTCATATAACAAAGATTGAATGAGTGTCCTTTGTGTTGTGTCACATTATTTGTTATTTAGTTATTTCTTGTTCAAGATGGCCCCGCGAGAGTGGCTGCCTTTACAGCAAGTCCTGTATTTTGTTTTTCTACTTCTTTCTTTCCTTTCCTCATCCCTCCATCACTTTGCTGTTGTGAAATGTACATTTCTCCACTGCGAGACTAATAAAGGCTATTCCAATCCAATTCAATCCAATCCAAAATTGAACAACTCTGTTTTAAAGCACTTGATGCTGGAACGTGAACTACACCTGTGCGGTTGGATGATCACATGTCACTCTGCTGCACTGCTAATCACTCATCTTTTAAATCCAATGTCATGTCATGGCAGTGTCACGGAAAAGGCAATGGCTCGGAAGTCAAACACTGTTTTCCAGGGCATCCTCTTTCTCCCTTATCTTGAAAACATGTCTATCCAGGCAAGCCAATCACTTGAATGCCACAGTTGCTAGGAAGCAAATGCTCTGAATCTCACTCTAATCTCTTTTTTCCGACTATTAATTACTATAAACGTGCGTGTGGCTCCATGCAGGCGTGTTTGTTTATGCAGACGCTACCGGCCCCCAGGTATCAGCGTTACACTGGTGTTGGTCTGCGTTGCGACTTGCATGATTATCGACCGACGTGTCATGCAGGATAAGACCCAGTGTGCCTCTGTTGACTGCTTTGCGGTCACCACTGCAGGGAGGCAGGATTGTGGTTAGACTGCACGCGGCCCAGGATGTGGAAAAGGAACAGCTGTGTGTGTGTGTGTGTGTGTCTGCGTGTGTGTGTCTGCGTGTGTATACTGTCTGCCTGCGCATTGTCTGTATATTGTTGGGCGGCAGCTCTTGATCAATTACAGTGGAAACTTAAAGGGTGAATACAATATGTTCCAAGATGAGTTTCAATTGGTTTGGAAAAAAAGTCAATTGGATGATGATAGGAAAAATAAATAGGATTAGGGTGAGAGCCTAATGAATAGCATCCTTATCGACGTGCCCTTCAAGCAATGGACGTTTGAACAGAAATGGTGGCGCAAGATATGTAGACGGCAATAAAATAATATTAACTCGAAGCAATATTTAAATAATATTAAGTTGAAAATTACATTGATTTTTTGATTTATTTTTCAAGAGGAGAGAAGAAGAACATGATGAAAAGTGGGGGTGTGGGGTATCATGGCAGAGAACATGACATTTCCGCAAAGGCAAAAATACCGACAACTGTCCTCCAAGGATGCCCATTTCGTGTTGCATCATATTCTCCCAGACATTTATATATGACATTTTCTGATGTATTAGGCACCCAAAACACTTGATTTTATTCATAAGATGACCTTGCGCCTTATATGCAGGTGTGCCTTATATGGGAAGTCGTCACAACGGGTCTCGTAACTCCTGTCAGCAGTCACCGACTCCATTTCTCTCTGTAGAAGAAATAGTGTGTGACCCCAGCCTCTACTGTAGAGCCTTATAACGTGGTTTGCCTTATATTTGGAAAACTTTTATATGCTTGGAAAACGTGTTTTCATTCATTGAAGGTGTGACTTATAGTCCGCTGCACCTTATAGATGGTAGTTTGAAAAGTTTTGATGAAAATACCTGTAGGGGTGCACCTTATACTCTGATGCGCCTTATACACCAGAAAACACGGTTGATGGATGGTAAAAAAAACCAAACAATAATTACTAACTAAATATTTATTATTATTATTATTAAATACAATTGAGTACATTGAATAGAGGATTGTTTTTTTTTCAATGCATATTGTGAAAGTAATGCTCTGGTAAACTGGTAAAATACACCATTCATTGGGGGTGCGCCTTATACTCCGAAACATCCGGTAATTGAAAGCTGAAATGAACCTTGATATGAAAATCATCCCATCCTCTGCCGGAGATAACATGGCTAGACATTCAGGTTCTTTTTTCTTCTCCATAACCAGACACAGGCAGTTTTTATTTCTTTATTTTAAAGACACTTCCGCCTTTTGGATACGCCTTAGGCTTAGCATCCGTGCTAAAGTTCCTGTTGCGTGACTGACAATACATGCGCATCGGCAGGTGCAGATGTTCATATCAATCCAAAGCAATTTTAACCCGTATTGGTTGATTGTCTTCTTATTATCATCCACCTGCATAGCGTCCGCGACGAGGAGCGTCTGGAACTAATGGATGCTTCTCCATAAACGCTTTTGCGATGCCGAGACGCACTTTTGCCATGCTCTGATTCACCTCACTCACTTCCCCTCCCCATGTCTGACGATAGAAGCCTTCTTGAGAGCCTTCATCAATTCTGCATGGGCCCCAGCTACTAAGCACAAACAATATCTGACAGAGGTTTTGCCTCAGGCATGCCCCGAGAGCTCCGAACCTCCTCCTGGCTCTGTCCTCTCCCACTATGTTTGGCAAGCTCCACTGCTTTCCCATAGAAGGGGGACATCACATTCGACATCAAGTGGAGTGTTTGATGTGATGTATTTAACCTCGGCTCCGCTTGACTCTTGTCAGGACAAGACGCTATCGATTATTTTGCCTTTTGTTGTTATGGAGCATGCACGCAACGCTAAGCTTTCCTATTTTGTGATATCGTGATTGAGTGATTTCACTCTGAAATTACTTGAAATCAATCTGAGCGCCCAATGGGACAAAAAAGTGTTACTTTTTTTGTTCAGTTTTCTAAATTGTTTCTCGTATAGGAAATAATAGAAAGCAAAACAATCCGTTTCAATGTCCACTTGCCACCTTTATAAAAGCTTCAGAAACTGTCATGGCATTCTTATTTTTTATAGGCAGGTGCATTTCAATACATGAGAGGAGAGGTGTCAAATTCATTTCTTGCGCGTTACGGTTTCCTCTCAAAAGCCGTTATGAATTTGGAGAAACCATTAGAATGTTTCATCCCTTCCACATGTTACAGACAACAAATTGATGAATGAATACTTTTCAAATCAGAAGTCAAAAATAATAACTGTTATTTTGGTTATACATACAACAATTTACATTTTTGTTTCGGACTTTAGCAAGCATCATGGAATTTCACAAGTTTGATTTCCTTTTGCAGGCTGAATAAAATGATGTGGCGGGCCAGATTTGGCCCCCGGACCTTGACACCTGTGAATTACAGTATTATGGACCTTTTTTGTTATGTAATTAAAAAGTGAATTTAGAATCATATGTACTGTATACATACCAAAAGACAGAGTGAAATAGTTCATGATTTTGTATCATTTTAACTCATTCACTGCCATACATGCAAAAATGTGTCACTGGGTTTAGATCTTATTAGAGTTATAAAATTAAGTCAGTGTGATTAAAACTCAAATTTTAAGAGCTGTATATTATTTTAACTCATTTACTGCCAGACGTGCAAAAATGTGTCCACTCCAGTGCCAGGGTATTTGTCATTGTCACTCGAATTCCAGGACCCACAGAATATTGAGTTTTAGGACTACATAAACATTCGATGCAGTGTAAGAAACCTTACATTCTCTTCTGTTATCAGAAAACCGAGTTAATTCCTAAATTATATTAGTGTGCAGTTATATGAGCTTGAAATGAGGGTGGCTGTCCAAAATAGATATTACAGTAAAGTCTCGTTATATCGATATCGGATATATCGATAGTCCCAGTTATATCGATACTATTTCTATGCACGCACGGAGAAAATTACATGCAAACAGGGTCGGATATATCGATAGTCCCGGTTATATTGATATTTTTTCGGACTCCCTTGAATATCGATATAACGAGACTTTACTGTAGTTTATATGTAGCTCTTTAACAACAGCTGAACGAACAAAGCGAACATGGAATGAAGGGAAATGATGCCCCCTTCTAGAAGGGAAAAAAAAACATTGCTGTAGGTCTGGCCAGCGCTTTATCAGCACCACAGCAAGAAAAACCAAAACCCGAACAAATTCAGGAATGGCGCTCGATGTCATATTTTAAATGCCTGAATAAATTCGGGAATGGCATCGAATGAGTTAATCAGCACATGGGGTCAATCACAGGAACATTTGTCACAGTTGATTAAATGACTGGTGTCCACTACAGCGGGAGTAACATTACCTTCCAACCTGTTCCGTTTTTACATTGAGCGTAAGCGCTGCCTTGATTGCGGGAAGTTGAATTCGGAGCAACAATAGCGATCTCCTCTTTTTGAAACTGTTATGATCTTTTAATGGTCTTCCATTACACCGTCTTTATATCCTAAAAGCCGGCAGACACCGTTTCGGGCCTCACCTTTCATATCGCTTTCATTAAAAGGCTTGCAGTGGCCGACGAGTCATTTGCTGAGAGTTTGTGTAAACGCGTGTGTGTTTATGTGTGTGTTTATAAAAGACTATGTCTGAGATGCAGTGTATTTTTATCTGGTGCATCGATCTGTTTCGTCCTCCTCCACCTCCTGCTTTTCTGGCTGTGGAAGCTGTGACCTTCAGTGTGGGAGGTAGCACTCAGGCGCCAACATACACTCACGCACACACACGCACGCACACACACACACGCTTGCACACTACTTGCATGTGTCTTTTTTTGTTGGCAGTATGTTTGGTGTTGATTCTGTCATCATACATACAGATCTAGAACATGCTCACGCCAATGTTCTCTGTGCGTGACATGTCCTTTGAGTATGCAGGATATGCAAAAGCTAAGATGTGCTCCCTAATACAGGTTTAGATTTGTTCAATGTTGTTGTCGTTCATTCACTGCCATTCCCGAATTTATTCTGGAATTGAAAATATGACGTAGAGTGCCATTCCTGAATTTGTTGGGGTTTTAGTTTTTGTTGCTGGGGTGCTGATAAAGCCCTGGCCAGACCTCTGGCAATGTTTTTTTTCCATTCCACAAGTGGCAGCATTTTCCCTTTTTTGCATGTTTGTACTTTGTTCCAGCTTCAGCTGTTGTTAAAGCGCTATTTCAACCAATATGTATATACAGTAAAGTCTCGTTATATCGATAGTACTGCTTATTACGATACTAATTCTATGAACGCAAGGAGAAAATTTACATGCTGCAGGATCGGATATATCGATAGTCCGGTTATATCGATATTTATTCCGACTACCGAGAATATCGATACAACGAGACTTTACTGTATTGCATTGTATTTTGGCCAGCCGCACTTATTTCAAGCTCATATAACTATCGACCAATATAATTTAGGAATTAATTCTTTTTTATGATGAAAGAATTTCTTCCGCTGCATTGAACGTTTATGTAGTCCTAAAACTCAATATTCTGTGGGTCCTGGAATTTGAGTGACAATGAAAAAAACCCTGACACTGGAGTGAACACGTTTTTGCATGCCTGGCAGTCAATGAGTTAAGTGTCTTGCATACACAGTATGCTTGGCTATTGAAAAGCGGGAGCAAAAACAAAAGTGTGACTTTTCAAAAAAATATTTTGTGCACAGACGTGGAGTCTGCTGACTCGTGAATGTTGGAAAACTCCACAGTCAGCAAAAGCGTCACTTGTTATCACAAGTCAAGTGTGCTACTTTTGGCCTCTTGGATATCTATCTCAAGGGCATTTTTCTCAGACACAAAAAAGTCCCCCAATTTTACAGATGGGCTCATTGTGGAGTTGGGTGGCTTTATTTAGCAATGTGACAAGATTTGACAGGGTGTCAAAATGCTGAGTTTGGTTGGAATAATGGTCTCAATTGTGTTGAACAACACCCCAGGAATGTTGAAAAGATTTTCAGTCAAGTCAAGTATTTTTTTTGTGGTGTGAATCTACCAATGGAATCCAGAAAAAAAATATATTGTTTGGTGTGTTGGAAAACAAACTTTCTGTGGAATGTTTTTGTGAGGTATGACTTTTAAGAAATATGACCAAAAAATGCTTTCAAATCGGAATACTGTGATCCCGTACTACTCCGTGGTTTACTTTGTACAGTTTCAGTGCATTGCGGATTTTTTTTCAGGGAATAAAAAAAAAAATCCTTAATGAATCAGAGGTTTTGTACATGGCTGTCACTTATTTGCTTCCCAGCGCTGATGTCACCCAATGACAGCACGATATCCCATGATTTACAACCATGTGGATTGGCTGTGCCTCTTCTCAGCGCCGCCCAGCACCCTCTTCTGTGTTATCACGTGGGTTGTTATTATATAACTCGACATGGCGGATTTTAATCTGTCGCGGGTGGTCCTGGCCCCCATTAACCATGAAAAACGAGAGAAAATTGTAAAACTGTATCCCTTCTTTACAGACGTAAAACAAAACCCTTTCTGTTGTATTTTTAACACATTTTTGAATCTGCCTCAAATTTTGTGGAATCAGCTTCAGTTAATGAGGAGGAAGTTTTATTTTGTCAATATGTTGGAGCCATTTCTCATATTAAATAAAACTTTTGCCAGTTTTACAAAATTTGTTTTTCAATCTTAGAGGTTTAATTTGTTCCCAATTTGTAGGACAGTACTGTGTTAAGCTTCCCGTCACATATCTGGCACACACACGCACAAATGGGAATCATCTTTGTGGTCAGGACCATCTCAGACTGTGAAGGTTTCGTCTACAGTAAATCAGCTCTGCTGAAAGTGGTTCGTCTGCGAGGGTTTTTGTGTCGCGAGTGTGTGAAAGATATTGTGTGTCGAAATGTGTCTGTGTGAAGGGGAGAAGCCCGTTTTTGTTGCTGTGTGTGTGTGTGTGTGCTCAACTGTGGGGCCATGGATTGATGTAAAATGCCTCCCCCTCGAGGACCAGATCGGCAGGATTGTGTGTCAGTAGGACAAAGGCATGGCGCCATCCGTCCTGCTCCACGGGCCAGTAACTAGAATTAATTACAAACCAATCGAATCGGCTGCAGCCAATTGGCAAACTAATTGGTAATTTCAGCTGCCCGTCCAGTCACCGATGGGTATCTCGTTGAGGATGATGTGGTTACGAGGTTGGAGTATTGTCACTTGGTGACTCGACGTCATCCAAAAGAAGAACATTCAGGCTCTAGTTCAATAGGAGTTGTTTCAGCCATTCACTGGGTTTGGGATCTTATTAGAGTTCAAAAAATTGACTCAGTGTGACTGAAACTCAAATTTTAAGAGCTGTCGACTATTTTAACTCATTCACTGCCAGACGTGTAAAAATGTGTCCACTCCAGTGCCAGGCTTTTTTGTCATTGTCACTCGAATTCCAGGACCCACAGAATATTGAGTTTTAGTACTACATAAACATTCAATGCAGCGTGAGAAACCTTAGACTTTCTTCTTTAATCAGAAAAAAAGTTAATTCTTAATTTATATGGGTCTGGAGTTATATGAGCTTGAAATGGTTCCGGGTTAAGTGAACGCTGGCGCGTGTGGCTGCCTCTGCTCACCCACAGACAAAACTGATCCTGTGACTGTAAAGTGACCATGAGAGTTTTGAAAGGCGCTTAGCAATGTCATGGATTATTATTATAAATGAGGGCGGCTGTCCAAAATACAACGCAATACATACGTGCATATTGATTTCTATAGCACTTTATCAACGGCTGAAGCTGGAACAAAGCGCTAACATGGAAAAAAGGGAAATTCTGCCCCTTGTGGGAGGGAAAAACATTGCCAGATGTCCGGCCAGCGCTTTAATGACACCCAAGCAAGAAAAAACAAAACCCAAACTAATTCGGGAATGGCGCTGTACGTCATATTTTCAATTCCTGAATAAATTCGTGAATGAGTTAAATAATAATAATGTGCGAATGTCACTTTTTTGCAAGTATTTCAGGTTGAGCAGCATCACCTCTCGCAGGCGACAGCCAACTGCTGTGGAGAACGTAAATTCCACATCACGCACACAAGTGCCACACTCGATAAAACCCTTCAGCAGGAACGTTAATCGAAACAAACGTGAACTTGAATAAATTAAGGCAGCTCTTAATGCTTTGTAGTTAAATTTGACATAAAAACACATGTACATTCTTAGCAACTGCATGAATTTGGTTAGTAGAAAATGGAATTCTCCTGACGGCCAACGTGATTGAAATGGTCATATTCCTGTCTGTCCAAACATTGCTGTTGATTCACCCTCTGTCACTAACCTCGGTGTGGAAAAATAATTTTAAAGGTAGACGGCGCCAACCTGTTTATGCTCCACTGGACTTTGTGCTTGTTGCTAAGGTTGTAAGAAGTGTTTGCAACTGAGGGCCATATAATGGCGGCAACCCCTCCACCCACATTCTCTTTAAAATATTCCCCAGGATTAAGCCCATTACTTAATACTGATGACAACGCACCCCCATTCTTCCAGGCTGATCAAGGATGCACACGTTCTTTTGGTAGCTTGGCGAAAGGAACAGGTAACCTTTTGCCTCCTTACGACCTCCGGTGTCATCTTCATCTTCCTCAAAATGCCGAGTGGCTTTCTCTGTTTCAGCGAGCCGTCATCATGTCTGGCTCGCCCCCGTTTGGGAGGAAGTGTGCGCGGAAGACTGAAAGGCTTGTCAAGGTGCCAGGTTTCTGAAGGGGCATCAATCTCTCAATTATGCCTGAAATAACCAGGCCTCACCTGACACTTCCTATGTTGCAAGATACGAGAAAGAAGATGAGTGTAAAAAGGTTCAAATGAAACCCGCTGAAGGCAAATGTGTTCTGTATGTGTGTGCGGGGCGTATATTTGTGTTGCCGTGTTCCACTTCCACAGAGGTTGTGGTTAAAGAATTGGCTACATCTAAAACCATATTTTGGAATTAGGGATATAAAAACTGTATAATTCAAATGCCCTTTTTTGTGATTTAAAATTGTGAGACCCAAAAAAAGTAATTTCACAATGTGTTTTACCAAACAATACAATACAATACAATACAATACAGCCATCCATCCAGCAATATCGACCTTTAACAAAATCACAGACTCATTCCAACCCACGTTTTGCATAAAATAGTCGCAAAAAACAGAGTCAGCCCAGCATTTAAAATGCGTCAATGTGATGAGCCTTGTTGTGTTTCAACTCAAAGGACTCAACCTTGCTTCTAATGGAGCAGTATAGGTTTTAATCCTAAATGAATGGATGACATGGGTGGAAGTCAGAGTATCGAGAAAAAACTCACACAAGTACCAAGAGAACATCCAAACACCTGAAAAGATTTTGCAGGCCGAGATTCGAGCCGCAACCTCACAACTGTGGGCCTTTTGTGTGAAGCCCTTGTCGACTCGACCACCGGTTCTCCCCGTTCATATCTCAATGAAATACCTAATTTGAATATGCTGACATTTTTTTTCTTCGAATGCGTACACTGAATGTTCTGCCTGTGGTGTATTAATCCTTTGAAAATAAGAATTAAACATTCAGCTTTTGAATTAGACATTATAATTCATTAATAATAGACAACATATCAAGTGTATAGTTGGTCCAAGCATACTGTATAGGTGAGATATGGATGAAAACGTGACCATTTTGTCTCAATATGTACGTGCACACGTACTGTGAACTGCTTCATAAACACGGCTGCTCAAAGGGCTAAGTAGTATTTTAAACTAATTCTTCCATTTATTGGCTTCAACAGAATGAACAGTACACCAATAAATTGATTGTGTCATGAAAGTGCGAGCTTTTAAGTCGGTGGCCCCTCCCCAAATTGGTGCTTTTTGCACTAACCAAACATTGCGCTCACAAGCGCTAGGCATCACGTCTGGCCTTTTTGCTTCCCAAAAGAGCAATAACTCAGTTTACAAATGTAAAATGTATTTTACATGAGCTTCTGTGTAGTAACGTTGAGAATCCCTGTGGGGAGATAGCATGAACTCTCTCACACACATTTGCAGTAGTGCCAACTACGCCGCTCGTGAATGAGGATCTTCTTGATGGAATAGAATTCTTCCGAAAACCAGCGGGAACCTTCAACACAACACATTTTCAATGTTTTTTTATTTTGTTCTGCTTTTGCAAATACTAATCTCAAAGACTCCTGGATTTGCAGTGCTTGACAAACTGGACCTTTTCATGAAATTCACAAAATTAGCACCCACATCAATGACTCCGGTGTCAGGGTGCATTTTCTTGAGCTGAGAGCAGCAGCGAGATCGAGAGTTTCCACCAATTAAGTTAACACTGCTGATCTGTGCAGGATAAACAGGAATCACAAACCAGATTAAAGGCACATTCCCTTCTCAGATGCCCCGCCTGTGCTGTTAGGATCTCCCAGTTAGGCCGCCAGAGCGAGATGGATGATCGATAGCTTGGCCAAAAATCGTTTGTTTAATCGTATTTGCAGGGATTTTCTCTCCTTTGGAAACAGTGGACGGCAGGGTAGGGTGTGGTGTGTGTGTGATGGGAGTCTGCTGAAACATTGGTTCAATATGGACATTATTCTGAAACCTGAAACTGCAGGAAATAGATATTGACCATGATGACCATTTACTCACTCTCTGGGTGGTGTGTGTGGAGCCAAGCTAGATCTTCGATGAAGATGCTGAGATGAGGATCGGGTGCACAACTACATTCGAAGCTTCAGTCAATCTGGTAATGTGCTGCAGTATAGCTATTCATTCACCGATATTCATTTTGAAAGACCCTGTGATGTAAAATCAACATTTTGTTGCTAAATATCCACGATATTTCTTGAAAACATGTCAAAAGACTTGTGTACAGTCGTCTTGATATGTAATTGTGAAGTTAAAACTTAAAGGTGGGCCTCTCCCCATAATTCACTACACAGTATAAGACCTTCTTTCGCATTGTTGATAAATGAGGTTGACTTCCTACAGTTAGCTAGCTAGCTAACCCTACAACACAGGTGTCAAAGTCAAGGCCCGCGGTCCAAATTCGGCCCACCACGTCATTTTTTTCGGCCCGCGAAAGCAAATCAAACTTGTTACATTCCATGATGATTGCTAAAATCTGAGCCAAAATTTCATATTTTTGGATGTCAACCACAATAAGTCATTATTCTTGACTTCAGATTTGAAAACGAGTTATTCATTCATTTGCTGTGTGCTCTATGTGTAATATTTGAAGGGATTTAAACATTCTAATGGGTTCCCCAAATTCATAACGGCCCTCGAGAGGAAACCATAACTACAATGTGGCCCGCGGCGAAAAATGACTTTGACACCCCTGCCCTACAACATGAAAATGCTTTATCCCTTTAATATGGCCACTTTAAAGCTCCTTTTTGTCCGCAAGTGCATGAACGTCTGGGAAAGAAATATTGGATAGTTAGAAGGGTCAAAAAAGTAAGCAGAAACAGGCAAATATTGGATGAGGCCCTTGCAATGGTCTTGGTGACCTCAAAGTTTGACAGCAGTGATTATCATCTACAATGCCGAGAAAGAAGATGTGAAATGAGAAATTGTCAAAAATGAATTGTTTGGATGAAAAATTATGTATTTTCTATCAACATTTTTTTCTGACCATCTCACTCGTGGATCAGGAGCATGAAATGTTCTTCGTGTCCTGCATGTCTGTTTTTCATGGAATTCCTGAAACGGGACAGTACAAATATTATATACTACTTTTTTTGATAAATACATAAAATATAATCTAAAACAAAAATAGCAAATACATATTCCAACTGTAACCAACAAAGCTGTGGCTTGATCAACCCACACTGCCACTCTGATGTCATTGTGAAGTTCATAATTGATGTATTATTCATAAGAAAAAAAGTATGTCCTTTTTGCCTCCACCCATCCCGTTTAGGGAATTCCATCCAGCATCGATCTGAATAACACACACGCAGGACATGTACAAGACATGAAGAACAAAGCAGGGAATTCTAGAGGCGTTGTCTCAGTTAAGACTGTAAAACGTTTAGTTTTGAAGACCTGATGGCATTGATGTTCGAATCAGAAAGAGCGGCCATGTGAGAGAATGATATCAACGATGCAAATCAATAGTGCGTGTGTGTGTATGTGTTTGGTGGTGGTGATGTCTGGGGGGGCGGGTGGTTGTTTGTCCTGTTTGGGTTCTTCATTTGGCTCACGTCTCCTTCTGAAAGCTGAGAGTGTGTCTGTGTGTGGTCTGAGAGTTACCATGGAAGACAAGAATGGCGCTGAATGGGGGATTCCCGGGGTCAATGTTGCCTCTAAGCTGCGCGCCTAAGCAATTGCGCACTTCCCTCACCCTCTCTGCGCAGATGGTGCGCACTACTCACACACTACATTTCTACATTTCTTCCTTCATTTTCATACAGCTTCAATCTACAAGCATGTTACCAGACTGTCCCCACTTCCAGCTCCTGTGTTTTGCTTTTCTACTTTCATTTCTTTCATAACTTTGCTGCTGTGAAATTTTTCTCCACTGCGAGACTAATAAAGGCAAATCCAATCCAATTACAGTTTTAGTCGTGCGACCGAGGGTGTGCATTCAGTCGTTCTATGATATTTTAATGCATACACTAAGGCAGGGGTGTCAAAGTCATTTTTTGCCGCGGGCCACATTGTAGTTATGGTTTCCTCTCGAGGGCCGTTCTGAATTTGGGGAACCCATTAGAATGTTTAAATCCCTTCAAATATTACATATAGAGCACACAGCAAATTAATGAATAACTCGTTTTCAAATCTGAAGTCAAGAATAATGACTTTTATTGTGGTTGACATCCAAAAATATGAAATTTTGGCTCAGATTTTAGCAATCATCATGGAATTTAACAAATTTGATTTGCTTTCGCGGGCCGAAAAAAATGATTTGGCGGGCCGGATTTGGCCCGCGGGCCTTGACTTTGACACCTGTGCACTAAGGTCACATTCATTTTAGTATTTTACTAAAACAATTTAAGTTTAATTTGCCTCATTTCATAAGCTAATGTAATATCTAATATCTAGGAGCGTTTGCTAAACATTTATTATGATTATGTAGCTCAAATCTCACGTAAGTCAAATTTCAGTTTTTCTGATGTACAACATTTGTAATTTGTTTGAAAACAATTACCCACTGGTGAAATTTAAGACACTGCAAAGCACTGCATGAGCACTCCACTGGTTTCTGCGGCCAATTATGACCGTAAATGATAGCATCTTTTAAAACGTATGGTAAATGGAGTCTCACGGCAAAGTGTTTATAAGCAAACACCTTAACCACTCCAGCGGAGGTTTTCTGAACACAGAGATATTTTAGACTGAATTGGGTGAGAGATGAGGTTCGCACAAGTTGGGAGAGTAGAAGGAGTGATGGGGTGCGCTGTCTCTCACAGGAGACGGTGACGCCTAAACAAATTCGATAAACTAACCTTGTTACCCCCAAGGCACATGGCGCTGGCCTTCATGCTACCCCATTCAGTCTCTATATGAGGCCAGCTTGTGCATAATAGACACACTGATATATGCACAAAGAAAGCCACAAAGCAACATAAAGAATGAGTGGTTGTCAATGGATGGCAGTGTGCACTTAGCTCAGGGCTGCTACCGGTCTTCGCCCCAAGTACCCACAGATGATGAATTGACAGCAGCTTCTAGGAGTAGCTCACAGGTTCTGGACAGCGGCAGAGAAACCTGGGGAGGGTATGACTACAGAAAGAAGATGGTCTCCAGGAGGGATGGAGAAAATGCGAGAGGGAGAGAGATTGAGAGTGGGAGGGAGGGAGACAGACAGACAGAAAGAGAGACAGACGGAGAGAGAGACAGACAGAGAGAGAATACTCTCCATAGGGATGATGATGAAGCGTCCGGCTCAGGTTTCCTGTCTCTGATGTAAGACCAACCTGGATCGATGACTGCATTGGGGCCCGTCGAGCACGCTCCAACCCGCCTGCTTTCTGATACTCTCACCAGGCCTTTGTCTGTCTCCTTATCTCCTTTTCTTCTCTTCTAACTTCTGTAATCCGTCACACTGTTCCTCTGCTCTGTCCGTCCATCTCACAGTCCTCGTCGGCCATCATTGGTCATGGTCAAAAGGAATTGAGCTCAGAAAGATGGATGGATAGAGCAAATGGGTAGGATTGACTGGCTGCAGACAGAGAGACGTGAATAAGAAGTCGGGTTGCAAGATTCTATAGATAGGTGGGTTGGCTTTGTAAACACATTAGTTGGGTTTACAGGATAAACAGATTGGGAATTGTTTTAAAACCGGGAGGGAGGAACTGAAGAAAAAATAGGCAGTGAGGAAACTCGGACAGACACAGCATGCACTCGATCTTGGGGAGAAGTTGAGGCAGATCAACAGCTACTGTACATAGGTTGGTGAGTTGGTCTGACTGAAAGATGTGACGTAAACTTGGCCATTGGTTATATGGTGGCAGACGTGTGTAGGTAAGTTAAGGAGGCAGTACCAAAAGCTGTACTGGTTGCTAAAATCCATGAACAGATGAGTAGGTCATACCTGCAAATGGATTGGAATGGAAGTATGGAGGGAGATCCTTGGTTGGTTTGAAGGCCTGACAGGCAAATGTGTTTGAAGGATCAACGCCAGTCGATTTGGAGGAAGAAAGATACCTGCTAACAGTCATATAACTTTGCTTGACAAGAAGAGATAGAAAAACGAAGGTTGGTTGTTTAAGACCTGAAGATGATGGAAAGACTGGTACGTATGGATGTGGAACAGGTGTGAAGACAGATAGTCCTTTGGTCAAATGGACAGACGGAGAAGAAAAGTCAATCGACATGAAGAACAGACCCAGATTCAGGGCTCTAGCTTGGTCCAATGAACAGATGGACAAAAAAGACAAATAGGCAAGACTGGCAGACATGTGAGTAAGTAGGTATTTAGGGTGCATAGATATTTAGGAAGAGAGGTAAAATCTACCTCTCCCGAAATAGAAAGTCATCGAGCTAGACTTGACAGTCACAAAAGAAGACAGGCAGGACCTGTGGGCAGACAAGCAAACTGATATGGATGATGCAAAGGCAGACAGATGGGTCGGGACTGCCATCGTTAGCTTTGTAAGATATCAGCTCCACTGAAGGTTGGTGTCTGCTGCTGGTCTTCAGGAAGAGAATCTTGAGGGTTAACACTTTGACTGTGTATGACTGGCTGCCATTTGTATTGAGACAAATGGCTTTTTAATAGCCTTCAGGGATTGATGCTAATCTAAGGTGTCTGCTCTGAATCTTTGCAATTGGTGTGGATTTGGACACCCAATCTGTTGTCCAGGGCAAGCAGCTTTAAATCAAGTGTCTTCTCTGTCGTAAGTACCACCCATGTACAATTAATAAGTAGAAGGAATGTTTACTTTGTACAAAATGAGCACAAGCAATCAAGAGCCCATGCGGATTTTGATTTCTGGTGCAATATACTTGGAGTAAGAGAGCAAGTTTCAGATGATCCGGACTTGCTCCACGGTTGTCCTCTATTTTGAGTCAGTCTCCATCAAAATTTGTGAGACTACTGCTCTATATCACAATAATAATTGCTGATTTGATTTTGAAATATTTCATCATTTGGTTGTTGCCACTAAATACTCACATAAAAACGCTTAAAAAGTCACGGTGCTGAAGGAGGGCAATCTCTCCTCATTAGGATCCATTGCAGCCACTTGGTTAGACACCAGACGAGAGAAATATTGGAGCCTAAGCAAGGAAGGAGGGATATGATGGGGTGGGGGAGAAAATTTGGGGTTATCACCAGATCAACTCCAGTCTCTTCTGTCAACACATGGATAAGCGTTTCACAACCAAATCGACAGAGCTCTGGCAGCAACCCTCCAAAACACCTTTGGAATTTTCCATAACCACATAATAATAAATAATAAAAGTAATTAAAAAGTCCTGACTTGGAAAAAACACCCAGTTATTGCTACTACTCTGTGCAATTTCTCCTACTTGCTAATCAAGTCTAACAATACCAAATTACTGGTTTGTTAAGTGATATGATACCAGGAAGGAAAATACCCATAAGAAGGAGCCAAAGTCCAGTGTCGTTCCAACTGACTTAGCAACTTTAACACTCCTTAACCACTGTGATGTAGTTCTAAAGTTTCACCAGCAGCAGTGATGATACTTGGCGGGGTGCAGCATGATGAGATGGCCTATCTCTTACTCTCGGTCTGCAAGGAGGGCCTGAACCAAAGCATTGTGACAGGTAACATAACCATAACTGACACGACAGTGCTGATAGCCCCGTGAGGGAGCAGTCAGAGCCCATCTCGAGCAGAGACCTGCTCCCTAGAGTTTGCGGTCTAGCTTCATACCCCCCCCCCCCCCCCCCCCCCACACACACACACACACACACACACACACACACACACACACACACACACACACACACACACACACACACACACACACAGTAGTGTAGTGTGTGTCTAGCCTGCAATAATATAAATATTTGAACAACAAGAAAAAAAAAAGGAACATACGTAATTCAGACCATCTGCTATTAAACATGCTACGTTCCAAAGGACTTCCTGGTGTCATAGAAAGACACGAGAAGAGAGACTTATATTTATTCTGTGATGATTCTTCTGTGATGTTCAGTGCTCTTCGACATGTTGAAAATGTGGACCAGTGGCAATTTGCGGCTCACCTTGTGTTTTTAGCGTCCTGTTGCCTTTACCACAATAGATTTTGAGACTGTTGTTTAACTTTTTCCATGGGATGCCCATCACCACACCTACTTCTGGTGGCATTTGTAATAATCTAAAAAAGAATATGAATAATTTGTTACATTAACTAGAAATACAGATCCTGCTGACTCTTTTATGTCCCAATGCCACATTTTGCAAGACTTCATCGTGAGTTGGGTTTGCCCTGTCAAAACATTTGAACTTTTGTTCTCAATTAAATGTCATTGGAATGGCAGTAGTGGTGCAAGTGGCAAATGAGGTTTTCACTTGTACAGCACTTTTCTATCTCAGCTACTCAAAGCGCTATAACAATTTTTTTGCGTGTTACTGTAAATACATAAAAAGTGAAGTACTGGATGTTAGTGGTTCATGCATGCTTCAATCTTTCCTAGTTTCTTATTGGTAGACCTATTTGCCCCGAAACAAATAATCCAGTGCTCAAGTGTGTAAAGAAACCGAATGAGACAAAAAAAGCGGCGAGGGAGTCGGCCGCATTGGCGTGGTGAAGCGTCGGCCGTCCATGAGCTTGAGTGGCGGATAATTGGGGAGGAGAGGCTTACACAGCACTCATTCAACAGCAAGCTGGCTCTGGTGGATGCTGGACTAGTTGCCATTGAGGACTGTGGACAAGGTCTTCTTTTTCTTGGGGCCCCACTAAATTATTGAATCTTCACGTGTGCAATAATAACACCAGTCAACACCAGTCAGAAATCATCACAGGTGAAACGCTACTGGCTATTTTGTAATTCCTCTTCCAAAAATCAGATTGCCACTCTGAGCTGTGAAGCGTTGTGAGGCGTTGACATACCACAGTGTACCTTTAAAAAAAAACAAATATTTAGCTCTTTACTACACTTTGGAAAGAGGCTTTAACATGAGGCGATACAAGATGCATGTGGGAAGAACTTGGATATGTGCCACCAACATCACTTATTCTAAAAACAAAGGACAAGCCCCAAGTGCTGTTAGGAGAGGAATAAAATCAGAAGAGTACAGTCTCGTACAGTTGTTGGAACAAATTCATTCACGAATGTTACATAATTTCCTTTGGGGAAGAAAATAGCTATCCCTCAAAATCTAAAGGGTTCTTGTTTCTCTGCACATTTAATGGACAGTGCAAAAGGTACCACCTACTCCATGGATTTTGTCCTGAAACACTGATATTTATTTTCACCTCATTTCTCCCTTCTTCACCTCGCAATGGATGCTTAAAGGTCAACCGACGTCACTTTTTTGTTTTTTAACTGATATCAGAAAAACGTTTTATAGCATCTAAAATACCCCAAACACGCAGTATATTTTTATTCAAATGCAAAACACCAATAAAAACGACTTAAAGTGTCCAAAATTTGCAAACAATTGAGCTGCGAATTGGGCGTTTTCAGTCCCGCCCCCAGTTCGTGATGTCACGACAAGACGTCTTGCATTGCTGGAGAATAAAAACAATGGCTTCAGATTCGGATAATATGCTTTCTTGTTACACATCCAGTTATGAATACGATTCAAATAGTTCTGAAGAGGAAAGCATACATGTTTGCAATCGATTAAATAATTTATTCCGTGTCATTTTTAGGCAAACGGGCGGGGAGGAATGTCTCACACAAAAAGAGGCAAGAAAATGGCCACCGAGCTGTAAGGAATGAATCAGCCCGTTTCCACAGGCTGATAAATTCCTTCCATGGAGCTTGGACTCCCTCTGCTGGCGGCTTTTGGATGTAACATCAAGGTTTTCAGATAAACAGTACAGCAAAATACATTGACGTGATGAAGGACTGCTACAATGTGTCTTTGTCGGTCAGGGGGGGGGGGGGTTCCTTTCATGACGTAACGTGAGGACTCGTCACCAACTCAAAAACAAGACTTCCTGAATGTTCAGCGCGAGTCTTAAAACGTAAAATATAGCTATATGCGGTGGAAGCTTATTAAAATACGCCCAATAGAAGTCATTTGAAGCCATTTTACAAATTATGGGCACAACTTGTCCGGAGACGTCGGTTGTCCTTTAAAGTAAACAAATCCTGTCCTTTTCACAATAACACGCACACACATTGAGAGAAGCTCAGGGTAGCAGCTCTGCCAGGCAGAAATATCCCGGTTCCTAATGCGTTCCAGTCAGGAGAGCGAGGCCAGCGGAGCAGATAATCACATCATGTGAGTGAGACCTGCACAGATGGCGATGCTGCTGATAAGACCACTGTTGCGTCATGTACACTGTGTATGGTCACAATATTTGTTCAGTCTGCGTCAATATTTCTTGCTCCCTCTGCTGGTATTTATATGCAAAGTGTGTGTGAAATATACGCTGGCATGTTTGTCAGGGAGGATATTTATTGGCAAATATGTTCCACCCTTCCATATGAAAAACATCTTTATTGATCTGAGTAATCATTGCACTGAGCTTGAGTGATGACCTAAGCATCACTTACCAGGAACTTGAGGTATAGATGGTGAAAATCGAGGGCTTGCTGTGACGGCAGATTACTTACTGCAGGTGCTGTCCTTGATTTGTGAAGGCCAACATGATTCTGTGTGAGAATTATTGTGGGTTTATTCTATTTTGAACTCAAAATGTATTTATTTATTTATTGGTTTAATTTGTAATTTCCATCTGAAACACGTGAGTGGTGATTCAATCGGTCAAATCTGTTCCGTGTACACATTGTGGCTTATAGTACATAATAATCTGGAGCAGCGAGCGAGAGATTTATAGTTAAATATATTGGGTTTTGGCATACGCATATTTAAATGTGTATTTGAATACATTCAAGACAACGCAAAGCAGTCAGGATGATAAATGAATTGACGTTTACTAGTATGGAGGAGAGACAAAGGGCTACAAATCAAAACGTGCGAGCCAGTAAAATGAAATTGGTGACAGAATGAATGTCACTGGGCATTTTGTTGATTAAAGCTATTCTGGACACAGATGAGGGAGCCAGAGAGACAAAGAGAAGCATGAAGGGGGGAAAAAAATCACCTGACAGTGAAATATTACTGGACAGCATAAGCTGAAAGAGGCGAGGAGAGCGCAATCGAAAAATCTGTGAGGATCAAATCTTGTTAACACTGTGGCATGACCTTGGCCTACAGCCGACACCGGAGATCATCTCGGGGTCGCAGGCACTGAGCCACTCTGTTTAATTGACATTAGCCGCCATTTCGGAGAGGGGTCACATCGCTGGTGATGTGGACGTTCACCTTCTTGACTTTTATTTTTGAAAAATTGCAACCGGAGAACAAAAGGCCCATGCAAACAGAAAAAGTGAATACATTTAGTTCAAAGCGCCAAGTTTGAGCAAGGGAATCACATTTGGCCACTTTAGTAGATATTGTGAAAATATTCTGTATGCCTCACTTTGAGACTAGATAGTCACTTGATGGGAAATGCTCGTCTTAACTGATGGAGTCCAAACAGGGTTCTGAGTTTATGAGGTTCCCGACAGGCAGTTTCAAAGTTACAAATGGAGTACAACTAATGTGGTTGATGCAGCAACATAAGAATAGGTCATGACATCAAGGCCCGCTCACTATAATGTTTATCGTTGGATTGGTCATCATGGCTCAGAAATGTTTCTCATGCCATTTACTGTATTTTTGACTGTATACAAAAGACACAAATTCATTTTTTGTTGCTGTGCGACTGGATATCCACCTTTATAATCACATGAATTTCCCAAAAATAATAATCAACACACTGTCATGCCCACCTATGTATTTATTCAAATATCCAAAGTAAGGATGTCCGCAAAGTGGGAAGAACGATCTACTGGTAATTGACTCTAACTCATTTCGTCAGCTGTGGTCATTGTCAGAAGAAATGACATCACAAGTTTGCCTGATCGGGGAAGTTTACTCAGATGCCACCAGTGTTATTTATGACTTTGTCATGTGGTTGTGTAGGGCTAATGTTTCACAGTATGACTAAGACTGTGCATGTGCCCGTAAAATAAAGCAGGCTGTCCGGTGAAGGTCTTATTGACTAAATGTGAGTCAGGGTGCTGTTTGTCTCTCCTATCAGAGTGTGCGGCGAAGATTCCTGGAAGCTCAACATCTTTTAAGATTGCACGCATTTATAGGAAATGACTTATCGAAGGGCAAGCAGGAGAGCTGGGCCATGTGTAGATATTTCATTCGGTTTCAGAGTTAAAACCAATTTCAACTCTGCAGTCCCATCATTTCAAATTATGTCAGTCTCTTGCCAGTGTTGGACAACTTTTCCAGATGAAAGAGTTAAGAATACACTTTGTAGAGGATGGATTCTTGATTAAGTTGATCTTGGAACGACGGAGGGAACATTAGTGCACTTCTTGGTTGCAATTAACTCTCTGCTGGTGAGGATGAAATTTATTTGAATTCATTTAGATCATGATTGGTATTTGTGAATAGAGAAAGTGGAAGACAAAATAGTATATAAGGATAAATATAAGCATATTAAAAATGGTTGCTTTAGGGGTGAGTGCAGGTTTTCAGTTCTATTTATGAGACTGACACCAGTCGGCAGGAATGAACGGCGATGCTTCTCCTTTGTGCAGTGCCGATGTATCAGTCTCTGAGTGAAGGACTGCCCTGTGTAGTCTGGATGACCCGGAGAGGCTGTGAGGGTCTGTCTATTATAGCGGTTACAATCACAAGCCCCAATTCCTCCAGGGAGCACCCCTGGACAGAGCTGGCCGCCCCCCTGACCAGTCGGTCCAGTGTCTCTGTGACCCGGGAAGCCTGACCATTAGATGATTATGCATGGGTAAGGCCACCACAGGGTTCTTCCCTTATTTGCTTTTATCTTATCATGACTTGTTTATCCAGCCCTACAATTTACCTGCATATGCCGCAAGTACGAATGCATATTGGGAAGCGATTTTTGTCTGTTGTGTCAGTCACTGTTAAAGCACCACCTATTGGTATTGATGACACTTAGTACAATCATTGTCGCTGTAGTATGGTATTTAAAAATATACAGTGATACCTCGGTTTACGAACACCTTGGCTTACGAACTTTAAATTTACGTTAAATTTACGAAAATTTTACCTTAGCATACCAACTATTTTTCGGGATACACACGGAGCTGCCACAATGAGTGATGTGTCGTTCGCGAACAAGCCCGTTCTCCTAGCGAAAAAATGGCAGCCGGCTTGTTTTGGTCTTCTCTTCCCCGCCCCCAGTCGTCGGTTAAAGCCACATGGTTGGTCAAGAACACAGAGTAATATAAGTAAAAATAAGTAATATTATGTGTAGTTTTAAGGTTTAGAAAATTAGAAAGTAGAAAATTATGTTTTATGGGGACCTGGGAATGGATTATTCTCATTTTAATGGTTCCCAATGGGAAATAAATTTGTGGTATACACACCTTTTCGCCTTATACACTCTGTCTGGGAACCACTTAAGTTCGTATGCCAAGGTATCACTGTACCACAAAAACTGAAACTGACACTAAAATCAGACCCGGGACATAAAATAGTTTGACATCCCTGTGATATTTTACAGTAAAACCTTCTTCATTTCTTCTCCATCTTGCTGTTCAGGAAGCAGATCTCACTGCTGGCTGAATAAACACGCTGAGGTTGCCTGACAATTGTCGCTGCAATATGCCTGACCCTTGGCCTCACTAGCACTCCTCGGCATGGAGCTCTCTCTGCTGCCTAATCTCTTATGTCTTCTGAGCTCCACTTTAATTCATTACTTCCTCCCCTCAGTTAGCCTACCAGGTCATGACCACGTTGGACCTTGTTAAGAGCACAGCCCCGGTTTGATCTAAGGAGAACTGGTTGCTGATGCGAATGAGACATGAGGGCAATTAGGGACAAAAACGTAGAACAGAGTTTTTCCTATGGCGCCAGTCTTTTGAATTCTGGATGTCCCATTAAATTGTTAGATTAAACAACCATGGATATCTTGTATCTACTTCTTCTGAAAATGAGTGTGTTTGCACTTCCAAGCAACTGTTATGTAACCGGTTCAATTAGCCAGTGATGACTTGGTGCATGTGTTATCCATTTGAAGGCTGTAAAATGGAGGGATAACCTCCATCTCTGGAGGTTGTCTCAGAGTCAACCGGAGACTCCAATAACATCACAAAACGTCACGACCTTTGTGGCTTATCGCTCATATGTTTTTAAATAGTTGCAAGAGCACAGGTGTCAAAGTCAAGGCCTGGGGGCTAAATCCAGGCTGCCACATAATTTTTTTTGGCCCGCAAAAGCAAATCAAACTTGTGAAATTCCATGATGCTTGCTAAAATCCTAACCAAAATTTCAGATTTTTGGATGTAAACCACAACAACAGTCATTATTCTTGACTTCAGATTTGAAAACTAGTTATTCATTAATTTGTTGTGTGCTCTATATGTATTATGTGGACGGGATTAAACATTCTAATGGCTTCCCCAAATTCATAACGGCCCTCGAGAGGAAACCATAATTACAATGTGGCCCGCGGCAAAAAAAGACTTTGACACCCCTGTGCTAGAGGGTTTGTAAAAGTCGCTAAATATAGTCAGACTTCATCACATGCCCCAACTAGCTGGCAGTCATAATGTAATGTGAGTTTTATTCTGCTAACGCAGAATCTGCAATTGTGCAAAAATATGACGGATTATCAGAATCACCTTTATTGTCTTACGTCTGTGTAAACTCTCAGTCGTACAGGAGTTGTCTTAGTATTTCAAAACCTACAAGGCATTTGTCTCTGGCAGTTGGAACCACACTAATATAAGTCTCTTACAAAAAGTAAATTGAGGATGTAGCGCATCATATTTGACTGTTTACTGATGTTGGATAATGAAGAGGTATGTCGTTAAGATTGGTAAAAGTGAAGGTAACAATAGCTGTACTCAAGATATGTATGAGTTATGATGTCAGAGACAAGGTTCTTCGATCTATTAGGAAGAAGGATGCAGTCTGACGAGAAGTCTGAGAACTTGAATAAAGATTACAATGGCCAAAACCCGAACGGGTGTTTTGCATAGCTCAAAGCTACTATAAAAAAGTGACATCCAGTTTTCTTTTATGCCCATGCGTAACATCTGCATTTCAGATGTGACATCTCTTGGTTGTGCTTTGTGAAGTCATCTATAAGAAGGTAAGGTGTAAAGTTGACAGACTTATAGCCAGGTCAGCCTTTTGTGTCTCAAAATCATGAATGGATTTGCAAAAATAGTCATAGTCACGGTGATGTGTTGGATTACAGTCATTTTTTGTGGATTTTTTTTCAACTCCATCAAACGCAGACATGACATAATAAGAAATGAGATCAGTTATTCATTAATTCAAAGATTATTATCGTGTTTGATGGTTCTTATGACTGCATTGTGGTATGCGTGATCATAAAAAATATGATGTAAATTTTACAATAAATTTAAAACATTAGTGTCTTCAAAATCGAAAAAAAGAAATAAAAGCACAGACTTTACACTTCCTTTATATATGTGATTTAAAAAATGTTTTGCTGAGCTAACAGCTACAAAATTGGCTACAATCGAATCGTGAACGTTTAAAAGTATTTGACTTCATTACATTAATGGACCTTGATAACTCGCAGAGCCAAAATTGGTAAATGTAAAATGTACATTTTAGGGTCATTTCAGCTGGAATTTTGTGCTTTGCCATTGCCTTCCATTTTTTTTCCATAAAAAACAAACAAGTGCGTTATTTGAAATGAAATGCTGCTTAATATAGAAGTGTCGTCAAGGTTTAAGGAAGCCTGTTGTGAAGTGTGTGACGTAAATAAAATTCCATTGTAGTGTATTGCATTGAATTGCATTAAATAAACTCAAAATTTTCACAATGCTGTACAGTCAAACTTAAATTGAAGATTTTTTTCAGGTTAAATTAAAGTGCAGATTGCCAAAGTCTGACAGTGGCTTTTGGCTATACAATGAGCTATGGTTAACGACATCATGTCTCATCATTTCATCTCAGGTTTCATAGTTTTAATCAAGTCGGACACATGTAGTGCACGACGGCTACCTCGGAGTCCCTTTTGAGCAAATCGCATGCTGTCTCACCCATTGGCTTTGGCCGTTGCTTACCCATCATTTGTTATACGATATTTCACTCGGAAGCTGCCAGAGGCCTGAGCGACGCCTTCCATAATTCTTGGAGGCGTGAAAGATTTTTAATTAAAATGAAGAAAGCTGGCTGAACCGTGCGGACGTCACAAATAGTTTTACTCATCGAGGTCTCGGGTATCAGATTGTAGGCAATTTCGTCTTGTTTGAAGAACTTGTTAATCACGTCCACTTCTTAATTCGATTATCAACAGGCGCAGATTGATGCATCCACGGATAGCGAGAAACAGAGAATTCAATCGCTCTCCATCGGCTTATGGTGTGTCATTTGTCTACTTCCGGTATTATATATTGATATGCCGCTGACCCCGTGCATTTACTGTATTGGATTTTTTTATTACTCACCTTTTGAACCTCTGCTGAAGAATAACCACTGACCCCACAGTGTGGGGTCCCGAATATGTTTGCGCCTTTATGATTTTATTCATATTCCACACAGGCGTTTTGCAAGTGCGTCAAACTCGATTTGTCATGTCAAGAGTCTGAATGAGGGTGTTGGTTTGATGTGGTTTTGGGGTGCTAAAGGTCTTCCAGGGCTAAGAGTAGGAGCTGGAGAGTTGGAAGGTCACGTTCATAAATTGTTGCCAGTGTGCCGGGCTTAATTGAAAAGACTGCAGAAGGAATGAGACCCTGTGATCTGAGGCCCCACGCTCCTCCCTAGTGACCCCACCGGGCCTCCACTCATCACACCGCACATCTGTCTCGCTGTCTGTACGAGGAGAGGAAAAGTTTACGTATGCTTTCACACCTTCTGCGCATGTATTTTAACAAGCTTTTCATTTTCCAACAGTCACTTTTTTGATGAAATGCTGTTGTGATGTCTTTCTATAGTTGCGCCACAATCTGTTTTGAAATTTAGAGAATATATTTCGCTGCTGAATGGTACACTCATTATTACCCTTGCCAGATTTTTTATGTGACTTTAATGCACACTTTCTGAGTGGCAGTGATTACAGTTTACCATGTGCCGATTAACTTCTTTTTACAGTTCTGACTGCTGCCTTAAGCAAGCTTTCCACCCGTGCTATCCATGACTGTCAATTAAAATTATATGATGGTGACAGTTTGACCTTGGAACTGATTATTAGCATTTATTGTGACAATTTTATTTGTTTCCTATGAGAAAAATACAAACAATATATTATGTTTGACTTTCGAGCTTCCATTGTGCTCATCAGGGAAAGTAAGATACTTGGGTTGTTAACTTTTGTACAGTATGCACCTCCAATTTTATGATCTTAAAATTGGAATTGTATTGAAATTATGATTTTTTTGTTTTTTTGGCCCCTCAAATCATATGGTTTTGAATGCGGTAACCCATTTGTCTACCATCAGAATTGAAAATACAGTAAAGTCTCGTTATATCGATATCGGATATATCGATACTCCCGGTTATAACGATACTATTTCTATGCACGCACGGAGAAAATTACATGCAAACAGGGTCGGATATATCGATAGTCCCGATTATATCGATATTTTTTCGGACTCCCTTGAATATCGATATAACGAGACTTTACTATATCTGCTGACCTAGTTATTTCATCATTTTTCAGGTATGATATATATACTGACTTGATCTTAGAAAAAATATATATAGTAATTTAATTCCGATCATTCACTAAATTAGATGCATTTGTTATTACCAGTCGGATTATTTGACGGCTAAAGTTAAATTAGTTACCAGTAACTCCTGGATAATCTTGGATGGGTCTAAATTCTAACAGTCCGTCTGGATTCAAAGAACCGTTGTCAGAGTCGGAACTTTTATTCATCTTATCGACTAATTTCACTGTTACTGCCATGTTGAATTCTCACTCTACTCTCATCTCTGTTAAAAAAAATCCTCACAATAAACAGTTATGAGCCTATATCAAACAAATTATAGTTACCATAATTTGTACTAGTGTCAGGAACAGATTTCATTTGCCGAAATGTCTTCCGCGAATTAATCTCGCAAAACAAAGGTAGAAAATATTCCCTGAAGTCAAGGGGGATTTGGTTCTTTTGTGAGACACCAAAGGCTCAAGAATGAAGCAATTAGTCATCCGTCAATGACACAACAACCTGGTGTAACATAATACGTTCTTCCATAAGTACAGTGTCGATATGTCACTTTATTGATTATGATCTCACCCCATCCATCTTTTAGCTACTACTTGAGATAACCACGCTCCTGTGTTGACAAAGCAACCGCTCATTTATAAACCCGGGGTACCCACCTTGTCGTCCTTTATGGAAATCTGTCCAGGAAACAAAGCAATCATAAGCATGAATGGAAACACGCTGTGAAATGTTATATTTGACGTGTCTTCACGTTCCACACATTGACACGGATTCGCCACCTTTTGAAGCGGTGAGCTCAAGGGGGGGGGGGGGGGGGGGCTCTGTCATTTCACACGGGGAGGAAACTCATCCAGAGTTGCTATTGTGCCTCATAATAGGCAGGCCGTGCTTTAACATATCATTTTGACACGTTTGGGCATTGTGACACGGATGGTTTTGCTGTCGCCATAGGTGGAAGTGAGTAATGAAACCGCTCCTCGTGTTACGCTGAGCCGAGCCACAAAGAGATGAAAACGGAAAGCGATCTCATACCGAATCACCGGCACCTTTGTTGGTTGCTGTCAAGCATTGTACTCCATTTTGCTTGTTGCAGTTGTTTTGCCCACTGTGCTGTGAGAGCAGGTTTGATGTTTTTTTTGGTGACGCTTATCCTCATGAAGTTGAGCTGGAACTTATCTCAGATGTGTTGAGGAAATTCACCCAATTCCGTCTTCAATGACATTTTTGGAATGTGGAAATCCAGGCGAGCAATGAAAGGCAGTCAAGTGAACCACATGCAAATATTTACTTCCTGAAAACAAGGTGTTCAGAACAATAAAATGCTCTTCCACCATCTGGACGAAGAAGAAATTAACCTGCGTATGCACCCATTATCCATCTATTATACAACAACATATCAATTTGTTAAAAAGGCCCAAATTTGACTCATTCACTGCCATACGATCTGCAAAAATGTGTCCACTCCAGTGCCAGAGTTTTTTTGTCATTTTCACTCAAATTGCAGGACCCACAGAATATTGAGTTTTAGGACTATACATAAACGTCCAATGCAATGTAATGAGCCACGGACTGTGGTCTTTCATTAGAAAAAAAGAGCTAATTCCTAAATTGGACAGGTATGGAGTTATATTAGCTTGAAATGAGGGTGGCTGTCCAAAATACAATGCAATGCATACATATTAGTTTACATAGCGCTTTAACAACAGCTGAAGCTGCAACAAAGTGCTAACATGGAAAAAGGGAATTGCTTCCCCCTCGTCGAAGGTAAAAAACATTGCCAGAGGTCTTACCAGCGCTATATCGGCACCTCTGCAAGAAAAACAAAACCCGAAGAAATTCGAGAATGGTGCTCCATGTCATATTTTCAATTCCCGTATACATTTTGGGATGGCAGTGAACACTTACTCGATTTGCATGGGCATTTATCATGTGCAAAAATATGAAATTTATTTGTCTGGCTATCTCGCTGCTAGCTATCTAACTTGCTATCTATATGCTGGCTATGTAGCTGGCTATCTATTATCTTTATAGCTATCTGGCTGGCTAGCTAACTATCTAGCTAACTCTCAATTAGCTATAAGCTAGCTAGCTAGCTTTTTATCCGTTATCAGAGTTACCTGGCAAGCTAGCTAGCTTTCTATCTGTTACCAGAGTTACTCCCTGGTTGAGCGAACGCTGGCGCATGTGGTTGCCGCTGCTCACCCACAGAAAAACTAATCCTGTGACTGTAAAGTGACCTTGAGAGTTTTGAAAGGCGCTTATAAATGAAATGTATTGTTGTTGTTGTTATTATAAATATGATTTTTAACAGTAAACAATGAAAAATGTTATACATTCTTACCAGGAAACACAATCTGGTTCGGTTAAAGATAAGCACAGACAGGAATCGTGCCTGTTCTTTCAACTGGAAAAAAAGTTGTAGCTCATAGTCCAAACTTTTCTTTCATCCACAGTCAATAGCACACGACGGCCAGAAGCCTTAAAAATAAATTGACGGATTGATTATAATGACATCAATCGTCATAGATATTTGACATTCCATGTAAGCAATGAGGCAGAACCCTACCAACCTCAAACGTTGACTCTCCCAAACTAAATAACGGGAAGCAGAATCAGACCGGAACAAGCACCCCCACCCCAACCCCCTGTTTTCCACTGTTGACCTGCTGATTTCAGGTTAGAAGTCATTTGTAAAGCCGTTAATCAATTAATCCAACAAATGCTCATTTCATGCCGCCCAATGAGGCAGCTGTTTGACAGCACCTGACAACGTATTCATTCGCGGCCATAATCAGGCGTCCATATGTTGGAGGGTCTTCACATTTTTAAAGCACTTGGCAACCATCTCATCTCACCACCCCTTGTCAATATGTCAGCCATCTGTTTGAAGACAATGCACTCCACGGGGGAGGGGGGCTCACCGCTGTTTTATGACTGCGAGGTGTGAACACTCTTCGCCATCTCCGCTTCCTCGTTCCACGCGTGGTGTCCCGTCTCCCGCTGTGTCCACCTGAGGTCCCAGGACAGCAGTTACAGAGGTTGGCCACATCGCGCGAGCCTGCCGGCCGCCTCTTCTGGAAGGTGTAACAGAAACAATCCCACTAAGTGGCGGATCGCCTTTCACGCAGATTACTGAGCATCTGTCACTTTTGCTGGAGGTGGATGGGGGGAGTGGGGCAAGGTCGCTACCGCTGTGTGCGTACAGGCCGGCAGGAAGGGATGCAACCATGCACACATTTACAAATAAGCGAGAAGCAATATTATCATGTTGCTAAAATTGTGGCAATTTTATGACAGTGCAATTTGGTTCTCATCCAACTTTTGTTCAACTATTTTCAAAGAAAATGTGTTTTAGTCTCGACTGATGACATTTTAACTCATTCACATGCCAGACATATGCAAAAATCTGTCCACTCCAGTGCCTGGGTTTTTGTCATTGTCACTCGAATTCCAGGACCTTCAGAATATTGGGTTTTCGGACCACAAAAACATTCAATGCGGCCTAAGATACCTTAGACTCTATTCTTTCGGCAGAAAAAAGAGTTAATTCCTAAATTACATGTCTGAGCTTATATGAGTTTGAAATGAGGGTGGCTGTCCAAAATACAATGCAATGCATTCATATTGGTTTATATAGCGCTTTAACAGCAGCTGAATCTGAAACAATGTGCTAAAATGGAAAAAAAGGAAATGTGGAAGGGAAAAACATTGCCAGAGGTCTAGCCAGCGCTTTATCGGCACTTAAGGAGGAAAAAAAACAAAACCCAAACTAATTGGGGAATAGGGCTCTTTGTCATATTTTCAATTCTTGAATAAATTCGTGAATGGCAGTAAATGACTTAATGGACGCTACATGGGATGGAGCAGTGTTTGAAATAACGTCTGCCCGGAGGCCCAGGGCGTACAATATTTACGTCGGGCGTACAACATTCAAAACGTCTCGCCCCGGGTGGCCAACAACTTCTTCAAGAAAAAAAAAAGATTTTTTTCAAATCAAACGTTTGTTTTATTCAATAAAGCAAAAACTACAAGCAAATTGCTACAATCCACGTTGCCTCCTCTTTCTAAGCGCCTTTCAAAACTCCCAAACGAATGTTTGTTTGGCAATTTGCATACTCTGCACGGCAGCCCATCAGAAGCCTGTTTCGTGCTTCGGACTATACCGTGACTGTAAAGTGTACTTGAAAGTTTTGAAAGGCGCTTAGAAAGAGGAGTCCACGTGTCTTTGAGCAGACAACGCAACGCAAACATTGCATTGTGCACCATGACGACAAACGAAAACTGGAGCAAAATCTTCAGCAAGGGATATTTACCATAAATTAAGCAAGGGAGCATTTGTGGTAGGTACGTCCTTAAAGGACAACCAACGTCACTTTTTTGTTTTTTAACTGACATCAGAAAAACATTTTATAGCATCTAAAATACCCAAATGCAAAACACCAATAAAAATGACTTAAAGTGTCCAAAATCTGCAAAAAATTGAGCTGCGAATTGGGCATTTTCAGAAAGTCCCGCCCACAGTCCGTGACGTCACGCCAAGACGTCTTGCATTGCTAGTGAATCATAACAATGACTTCAGATTCAGATTTCTTGTTACACATCCAGTTTTGAATATGATTCAAAAAGTTCTGAAGAGGAAAGCATACATGTTTGCAATCGATTAAAGAATTATATGTGCCATTTTGAGGCAACATTGGGGGAAACTCTCTCACCCAAAAAAAGAGGCACAAAATGGCGACCTCCAGTGGCCACCTCCGCTTCCACAGGCTGATAAATTCCTTATATGTAGCCTGGATGCCCTCTTCTGGCGGCTTTTGGGTGCAACACAGTTCTCAGACCAAACATGTACAGCAAAATACGTTGACGTGATGGAAGGACTGCTACAATGTGACTTTTTTGGTCAGGGGGCGGTCCTTTAGTGACGTCACGTACGGACTCGTCACCAACTCAAAAACAAGACTTCCTGAATATTCAGAGTGAGTCTTAAAACGTAAAATATAGCTATATGCGGTGGAATCTTATTAAAATACGCTCAGTAGAAGTCATTTGAAGCCATTTTACAAATTATGGACACAACTTGTCCGGAGACGTCGGTTGTCCTTTAATTTTAGAAAATCCTTTATACATCGCATCTATGTGTTTTTTTTTTTTTTTGCGATTAGTCGTCTTATTGTATTTCAAGTTGTGAAAAAGGGGGCAGGCAACTTTATGGCCGGGCAGGCAACTTTTCAGAGTTGTCCGCTAACTTTTTGTCATAAGTTTCAGACACTGGATGGATGCCATTGTTTGTTTTCAAATTCAGTCTATTTGAATGATACAATTGTATCGAGGAATTACAGCAGCAATGTCAAATTCATTTTTTTGCCACGGGCCAAATTGTAGTTACGGTTTCCCCTCTAGGGCCGTTATGAATTTGGAGAAAGCATTTGAATGTTTCATCTCCTCCACATATCACATGCAGAATGCACTCCAAATTAATGAATAACTATTTTTCAAATCTGAAGTCAAGAATAATGATTTATTGTGGTTTACATATGACAATTTGAAATTTTGGTTTGGACTTTAGCAAACATCATGGCACTTGACATGCTTGATTTGCTTTTGCGGGCCGAATAAAATGATTTGGTTGGCGAGATTTCGCCCCCGAGCCTTGACTTTAACATCCGTGGATTACAGTATAAAGATGTGAAGTTACATAAGTGACTATCAAGACAAACCACAACAAACAACCTTATTGAAGTGTATGATGCATGACAAATTACAATTTAATGACGAAATGAAGAAGCAAATATTGATAGTTTTCCACAATTTTTTAAACACACACACACACACATACATATATATATATATATATATATATATATATATATATATATATATATATGTAGAGAGAGAGAGAGAGAGAGAGAGAGAGAGAGAGAGAGATCTGTTTTGATGAAGCTAATTATTTTTATTGTTTCTTTTTTATTTGTTGAGTTGAAATCTCTACGTGATTACTTTATATACTTGTTGAATTTTTTTTCAGTCAAAAATATGTTGCTTGTGTTACAGCAGAGAGATGAGATACGGAGCACACTATCAGCTTTGAGCCATGTACAAAGACACCAGCTTCCTTATGTAAGAAGGCCCCTCAAGTTCTCCGTTTGTAACCTCAGTGTCATCTCTCCGTGTCTCTTCTACAATGTCTCCGTCTTCTTTGCGCAGGCTGCTTTTCTTTATGCCACCTTGTGTCTTTCAGCAGCCCACTGGATCTCCTCACACAGGCCCAGCTCGTTTGTTTGGCGGGTGTTGTGTTCTGGTCTCCGCGGGGCTCGAGGGGCCCGAGCGTTGCCGCGTCACATTCACGCCGGGTGAAAGGTGAGTACTCTGAGAACAGAGCGTTCGGGTCTGCTGGAGACGACCTGCCTGCTCCTTTCTGCATGCTTGACTTTGGACTAAAGGGGGTGGTGAGAGGCAAGTGTGAATAAAAGAGGAAAAGATTAGTGCCACTGAGCAGAGTCAAAGACATTGAAATGAATGATAAGGAGGTTGTTCTTTCTTCGAAAATAGTCATTTAAAAACAACATATCATCACTCGCATACATTTTAATACCTTATTGTGGAGGTGAGTCAATGATGTCGTTGGTTCTGTATGGAATAAAGTATACATGCTATCCGACGTGTTGCTTTGTAGATGGTTATGTGAGTAGGGAGAATGTTAAGTAGGAGTACAATTGGACCTTTCCGGTTGGTAATACAGCGCTTTCCTGTAAAATGCTCCACCTCTGATTTGATATGCAGATTAAAACCAATTAAGGATCAACAAAGGTACATGTGTCACTTCTAAACGGATTCATTGTTTTTTGATTCAGTTTGATTCATATTTAAGATATTTTATACATTGACACTTTTTTGGGGGTTTTCGGATTTAAACTGATTGAAAATCCGGTTAAACTGTTTGTATATGAAGGCTAGATCAACCAAAATAGCTCATTTTTGCATGAATATCTGTGTAAACATCAGACGATTTATCAAGATGGAGTTGACTATTTAGCACAGTTGTCACATTGATTTTCCACTCTAATTAACTCATTCACTGCCAGACGTGCAAAAATGTGTGCACCGCAGCGCCAGGGTTTTTGTCACTTGAATTCCAGGACTCACGGAATATTGAGTTTTAGGACTCCATAAACATTCAATACAGCGTTAGAAGACTTTCTTCTTTTATCAGAAAAAAAGTGTTAATTCGTAAATTATATGAGTCTGGACTTATATGAGCTTGAAATGAGGGCAGCTGTCCAAAATACAATGCAATACATACATATTGGTTTATATAGCGCTCTCACAATTTTTTTCTGAAATTTTAAATATAACATAGAGCGCCATTCCCGAATTTGTTTGGGTTTTGGCCTCTGGTATTTTCCTTTCCTCAAGGGGGAAGCATTTCCCTTTTTTCCATGTTAGCGCTTTGTTCCAGCTTCAGCTGTTGTTAAAGTTCTACATAAACCAATATGTACTCAGTACATATTGGTACAGTACATTGTACTGTATGTATTGCATTGTATTTTGGACAGCTGCCCTCATTTCAAGCGAATACAACTTCAGACCCATATCATTTAGGAATTAACTCTTTTTTTTTCTGTTTAAAGAAGAGAGTTTAAGGTTTCTAACACTGTATTGAATATTTACGTAGTCCTAAAACTCAATATTTTGTGGGTCCTGCAATTTGAGTGAAAATGACAAAAACCCTGGTACTGGAGTGGACAAATTTTTGCACATCTGGCAGTGAATGAGTTAAAATATCTCATGTGTGTGGTGTCACGCTGTCATCGCAGTGTTACGTGGCACTTGTCCTCTCTGTCCATATTTCACGCAACTCACAAGTGGGACTCCTGGACAGAGCGAGGGATCCCACGAAATAACAACCCAAAAAAAAAAAGAAAAAGTTGCTCCCGTGGAAACAAAACAGATGCGCAGTAATTTATAGCCACTTTCTGTGATTAGAGAAGAAAAAGCACCATCGATCCAAGCAAGGCCTCTCTTTTTCACCTGTTAAGAGCTTTCCACCTAATTGGCCATCTCCATCACGGCGACTGCCAAAAGTGCGGCCTTCTCTAGCGCACACTAGTATGTTCAAGTACGTGTAAACTGTGTCTATTTGTCTTGCGCTCCTGCCATTGATTTTTAAATGAAGTATCAAAGAAAATCAATAGTAATCAACAAATAGAAGGCAACGCGCCGTCGTGTCAGATCTAGGGGCGCGGCTTAATCAATTTAGAGGCCTGTCACAACGAGCCTGCAAAACAAAGTTTGAAAACCCGTTCTGAATGGAAAGCAGAAAAACGCTTGAAAGCATGTGTCATTTGTCACCGGGATGCTACACGGGCTATCGTTTGATTTTTTTTTGGGGGGGAGTATTCATGTAAGGGCAGTTACAGTTTCTCGAACCCAGGATCACGTTACGTCGCTGCCAACGCCGTTGCAAAAGAGGCTGTCCAAAATGCTTCATCAATCTCCAAGTGAACTGTGAAACGGTCGCTCCACCTGCCACACACTGTCAACACCTCGCCGTCGCTCCACGCTGCCTTTCTGGCTTGCATACCTGAACGTGATAGGCCAGTCTTGCCCTCCACTCGTCCCCCTACCGTGCGCCTGCCCCAAAACCCCTTTCAAAGACCCTGATTGTGGGTTTTTTTTTTTCTTTTTTTTGATAGGTGAAGGAAGACGCACATGGGGGCCAGACAATGGGCCAGGTATCAATTTCACATTTTTCTTGTTCTTTGATTTTTGTTCTTTCTTCCTTAACTCCCCTCCTGAAAATACCTTACACGGTTAAACGTCTATTTCCATACGACTCTTTTGATGCCGTTACTTTGCTTTCACAGTTAAACAACCAATAAAGTTCACTTGTAAAACCAAGTTCAGGGTCATTGAAAATCATGTGGTTAACTGCTTCACATTTAAATAAAATGTTTGTTACCAAAAATGAATAATAATTTACAAATTGATTTTTTTGAAATGGAAATCTGTTGAAAGATTTAAGTTTTCTAGCAAGATGTGGATGCAAAATGATTCATCAGCAATTAGACCTATCTCCGTCCGATTATTCTTAATCAGATGAAGACTTGGTTTTAGTAAATACAAAAAAGAAACACGATTGTCACATCTGTACAATGCACCAATGGATGAATAATGAGAATTTAAAAATACATGACAACTTGATAGATGACATCTTTTGGTCTCTCAACCCCCTCTACTAAAAGAACAAAATTAATCTTATAAAGTATATTTTCATCGCTGTTTTTCGCTGTTTTCTTTTCATGTTACATTTTATGGTATTTTCCCATTATTATCTGTGTGATTTTTTTTTATTTAACATGTATACAGTCAGGTTCTTATTGATATGATTTTGTTATTTTCATCTTATCATTTTTTTACATTAGGATATTTTCCCATCATAATTATCTGTTATTTTATTGATTTAACATTTATACAGTCATTTGTACAGTGAGTACATTAGAGGGACAACTCATATTAGAGGCTTTGGAGAGAAAGTCAGAGAGGCCAGACTGAGATGGTTTGGACATGTCCAGAGGAGAGAGAGTGACTATATCGGCAGAAGGATGCTGAGCCTTGAACTGCCAGGCAGGAGACCGAGAGAAAGACCGAAGAGGAGATTTATGTATGTGGTCAAAGAGGACATGAAGGTAGCTGGTGTGCGAGAAGAGGATGCACAAAACCGGGTTAGATTGAGGACATTGATTCGCTGTGGCGACCCCTGAAGGGAAAAGCCGAAAGGAAAAGAGGAAGACAGCCACCTTCTTATTGATACTATATGCGTATTATATATTTTTTCAAAATGTATTTATTTTTAATTTCACGCATTTTAAATGCATTTAAATTGGATTTTTGATTTTTTTTTTCTTTTACACTATCATACCAATATATTACAATATCAGGCTAATTTATACCATTTCTAGCAAAATATTTTGTTTCATCTTGTGTGTGGGCGAGTGCAAGTGTCCCGAGTCAAATAAGTCTTCAATAATAGCCGACAGTTACATGACAGAACCCTGCCGAAATATATCTTTTGCACTGTGCTGTCATTTATGGCATTGTGCAAAGTGGAACACATTCACTTCTGCCCTCTGCAGTTCAAGTACTTTTCATATTGTAAAGGTACAGGAAACACAAGAGTGGATCAAACGACATCTGGACAATGTTCTCACAAGGATGAGATCCTCTTTGGTCAAATGGTGATCAAATCTCATCAAATCTTCATTCTCTTTGGAAAAAAAAGGCCAGCCGGCTGTGCCCCTCTGCCTGCAGGCAACAACACTCTCCATGGATATTTGAAACTCTGGTCCAGTTTTCTGGTCTGTGGCACATGCCCAGACCTCCTCCTTCCTTCCTTAGTGCTGTGCCAGGCCTCCCTCCAGGCTGAGAGCGTGATGGCATAAGATCCATTCTGTTGGCTGTCACTCACAGCCTCGGGCCCACTGTTAAATGGAAGAGGCTTTTAGCGGCTATGAATGAGCGCCGTGAGAGGAGAGGGTGGCTGCTCATAGTGGACATTTCAGTGTACGTTCGTGTGTGTGATTTTGTTCTTGTTTTTGTTGCATGAGTGCATCCGGTGGGTTCTGTGAATGATCAGACTTTTATTGTCTGTCTTCAGACTCAAAATTTTTATATAGATTTTTTTTATTATCAAATTGTTTTCCCCCTGTCAATCAGAATAGAAAACCATTTTTTTGGAATCCAAAAGTATGCATGTGTGTGTCTCTAAAGTTTATAAATGGCAGAGAAGAAGGCTTTGGTTGTATGCTGAATGATCTGAATCTCACTCCACAACACCCCCCAATTCAATTGGCATTGCAAAGCCAAACCGATTTCCAATCCCATACTCAACCTCAAGGGTGCCAAAGTCATTTTTTTTGCCAAGGGCCACATTGTTGTGACGCTTTCCTCTCGGGGGACTGCTATGAATTTGGGGAAGCCATTCGAATGTTTCATCTCCTCCACATATTACATCTAGAGCGCACAATGTCTTAATGAAATAATAATTTTCATATTTGATGTAAAAAAGACTGTTATTGTGGTTTACATGGGACAATTTGAAATTTGGATACGGACTTTAGCAAGCATCATGAAATTTCACAAATATTATTTGCATTTACGGGCCGAATAATAATGTGGCGGGCCAGATTTGGCCCCCGGCCCTTGACTTTGACACCTTTGCTCAACCTGATGCATTTTCACTGAACTATGAATTATGATCATTTAAAATATCACACTGACGCATCCAGTCTCTGTGTCAGATTGCGTGTTAAAACATACAGTGTATGTATGTACAGTAATGAAAATGTTACTTTAAAAAAAAAAAAAACTTTGTGGTCACCATGCTAAGAAAAGTGTTGTCCGTGAAATATTTTGAGGATTTACGAGGCTGGAATGTGCAATTACATACAATCATATAATTTAGAATGATTGCGTATAGAAAATTGACCTTTGAATGCATTGATTCAAGATAATGTGATAGAATTAAAGCTCTATTTATCATCTGTGAAGTATAATGTTCTGATTTTGTGATCGATGGCCTTTTTTTTCAGGCTTTGGCAAAAGTTATCTTGTTGGACATACTGTACGGTATCCAAGAGGCTAGTAAAATACGGTACTTGGGAGGAAAGGAGACAGACTATAAGTTAAACAGTCATGTCTTAGATCTTTATCTCTAATATCAAGCTGTTTGAAACTCTAGATATTTTTGGGGGCCTTTTTTGTTGCAACGTAATGTTTGATCCTCGGTTATAACAAAGGGCCTTTTTTTGTGTCACCTGTCATCTCTGTTGTGGCTGACTGATATTCTTCATGGAGGCTCATTGAAACTGCTGCAGAAATACACTTCAAACGTTACTCGTCGCACGTCGGGGTCACCAAACATTGTCTGGAATGCTTTCCACTTCGCATGCCCTCACCTTGCATTTTAAACAGATGTCCACTGTCGGTGCTTGGTAAGCAGCAATAAATAGCAAATTCCTCAGTGATCTCGTTTTATGACAAGGCTTGTGTGCGTCAAATCACACACAGGGGTGAACGTAGGGACAGTTTTGATTCATTGATCATTAGTTCGGCTCAGAAGCCTTGTGTTTTCCCCCGAATGATTACTAATATTTATAACCGGCAGCCCATTTAACTGGGAACATTCTAGGGGTAATATATCGGCGTGCAATTGGTCCTCATTTAACCTTGAGGATTGTAAAGCTGTCGTGGGGGGGGAATAGTGTGATATTCACCTTCATAAGGGGGGAAATTATAGTATAGCGCTGGGGAATTTGTATCTGTAAATTTCATTGCATGTTCGCAAAAAAAGAAGGATTGCAAAAACCATTGCATCGAGTTTCAAATACAGTACTGTATTTCAGACCATGTGATGGCGAATGCATGAAATGCATGAAAGGTCACCAGACCCGTTGGATGTTTTATTGCCTGTTGTATAATATCATTTTTATTTCTGAAAAGAGTTGGCAGTTGCTGAAAAGAAAATGTCAGTTGTAAATTGATTTTGGGATTAAACCCCCTGTCCGATGTGGGTAGAAGGAGCTCTGCTGAATTATTTAGTGTTATGCAGCATGCAGCTTCATACACAACGTACATGCAATAAAATAAAATAGGTGGACGCCATCCAGCCAGAAATTCAACCGCTGTCACCTCACACTTCAAGGTGACTTGGTGAAATTTCACATGAATTTGACAAAAGGTTTACATTACGTGTTTAGTTAGCCTATTTAGTTGAGGTTTAAAACTAGAATTATAGAGTGCATCCTTGAAGGCTGAGCCACCGTTATTTCTACAGTAAAGTCTCGTTATATCGATATTCTCGGGAGTCGGAAAAAATATCGATATAACCGGACTATCGATATATCCGATCCTGCGGCATGTAAATTGTCTCCTTGCGTTCATAGAAATAGTATCGTAATAAGCAGTACTATCGATATAACCGATATCGATATAACGAGACTTCACTGTATTTTGAATTTTCCTGCAACATTTTCCAAAACTGCTGGGACATGTGCATCAAAAGACCGGGAAAGTTGTGGAATTTGCCAAAAGCACAAGTATTAGACTGGCCTGCCTGCAGTCCAGACCTGTCTGCCATTGAAAACGTGTGGTGGGTTATTAACTCATTCACTGCCATTCACGAATTTAGTCGGGAATTGAAAATATGACGTAGACCGCCATTCCCAAATTAGTTCAGATTTTGGTTTTTTTCTTGCTTGGGTGCTGATAAAGCGCAGGCCAGACCTCTGGCAATGGTTTTCCCTTCCACAAGGCGGTAGTATTTTCCCATTTTTTTCCATGTAAGCGCTTTGTTCCAGCTTCAGATGTTAAAGCGCTATACAAGCGCTATATTTCTCCATAAACTCCAACTCGTCCAAAATTCTTCAGCCCGGATCATCACTAGAACCCCCTCCTTTCACCACATCACCCCTGTCCTCCAGCAACTCCACTGGCTACCTGTTAAACATTGTATCGAATTCAAAATACTTTTGTTTACATTCAAAGCCATCCATAACCTTGCCCCTCCCTATCTTTCTGACCTGCTTCAAATCTCTGTTCCCTCTCGGTCCCTCAGATCTTCATCCTCCCTTCACCTCTATGTGCCCTCTGCCCGTCTCACCACGATGGGTTGCAGAGCTTTCAGCCGCTCTGCTCCCAAACTCTGGAATTCTCTTCCACCCAACATCCGCAATATTGACTCCCTCCCTATTTTCAAGGCTCACCTCAAAACCCACTTGTTTACAATTGCTTTCAATGTATAGTTCTATCTGCTATTTTATTATGTATCATTTTACTTATGGTTTTATTGTTATGTGCTTTGTTTTATTGTTTTTATTGTGAAGTGTCCTTGGGTGTTTTGCAAGACGCTTGAAATGAAATGTGTTATTATTATATAAACCAATATACAGAGAATATAATGAGAATGGACAGCCATTCTCATTTCAAGCTCATATAACTCCAGACCCACATAATTTAGGAAATAACTCTTTTTGTCTGATGAAAGAAGAGAGTCTAAGGTTTGTAACGCTGCATTGAATGTTTATGTAGTCCAAAAACCCAATATTCTGTGGGTCCTGGAATTTGAGTGACATTGACAAAAACCCTGGCGATGGAGTGGACATATTTTTTAATCATGTCTGGCAGTGAATTAGTTGAGTGTAAAATAGGACAACGGAGATCATGGACTTTAGTGACTGAAGTTGTAAGTTGTAGATTCCAAACACTTATACGCGCAATTAACCAACTTCATTGAAATTGTGGTCAATTGAATGCACCATGGCGGAGGTAATTAGCCAAAGTCAAGAATGAACCCTGGCTGTTGTTTCTTACTGTGTGGTCCATCTGCCATACCCGCCATCCTCATCTTTATAAGCACTCCACCAAAATTCAAGCTCTTCTTCCATAAATCAAAGGAAAAAGGCCAAGCAAATTCCTTAACACTACATTGGAAACGGGGAGTTTCGGTGGTGACAGCAGGCGATGGATTAACTGTGGCGTGTCACGGCGTTGTCATCGGAGAGTGTGATGATGGCCGACTGAAGTGTCTCACCTGTCGCTGCTGTGGGCGACGGCGAGTGGACGACTGGCGCCGGCCCAGTCTAAACAGGAGTCGGCCCTCGCTGTCTCAACAGGTCTGCATCCCACTGAGAGAGGCCGAGAGACAGAGAAGAAGTCCAGACATACGTACATGCACGCTACACACACACCACTCTGCCGTGCGACACACATGCAGAAACTGCAACTGTTCATGAGACCCCCCCCCCCCCCCCCAATTTTTCAACCCTGCATCCTCGCTACCACCCCCTTCTCGGACAGCTTGGCAGCTCTGCAGTGTGATCCTTGTGTATGTGTGTGTGTGTGTGTGTGTGTGTGTGTGTGCGTGTGAAGGTGATGGCGGAGACAAACCATCTGCTCGGCTTACAAGTGTGTGTGTGCGTGGCTGCTCCGATGCCCTGCAGATGTTTTGGTTGTTTTTAGGCGCCGCTTTGTTTTTGGTTTTCCCTGGTGTGTTTAGAGGCAGGAGGATTACAAATTGACCGCAACAGGGCATTTTGAAGGAGTGTTAAGATGATACTGTAATATGGTCTCGATGCCAAATGCTGAAATGTTTTGGTCTGTTGAGGTTTTCGATTCAATCTGTAGTTTATTTTTAATTTGAAACTATAAAAAGTGAATTGTTTTTATTAGTGGGATCGCTGTGATTTGTTTGTAGCAGACATGGTGATATTTTTCAGATTCTCTTCTTGCTCAGCATGGAGGGATGTATGACAATCTCAGTCACGCATATCGTATTTTCCGGTGAAATGTGTATTTTCAAACTTTTTCCATTGACTGCATACCAGACTATAAGGCGCACCTTCATTGAAAAAAGGTATCCAAAAATATCAATCTATCTAAATATATAACAGTTTTCCAATTATAAGGCAAACCACATTATAATGCGCTACAGTAGAGGCTGGGGTTACACACTATTTCTTTTACACGGCAAAATGTAGTCGGAGGCTGCTGACAGGAGTTACGACACCCGTTGTGACGACTTCCCATATAAGGCACACCTGCATATAAGGCGCAAGGTCATCTTATGAATAAAATCAAGTGTTTTGGGTGCCTAATACATCAGAAAATATGATATCTAAATGTCTGGGAGAATATGATGCAACACAAAATGGGCATCCTTGGAGGACTGTTGTGGCCTAATATTAATTCACGTATAAGGCATACCTGCGTAAAAGGCGCTCAATCATCTTTTGAAGTAAATGAAGGCTTTTGGGTGCGCCTTATACACCAGAAAATGCCGTATATCGTTATAGACTCAATCTGGGCAGTTTTCATTGCGTTTATCGTATCTATTTGTCGAGGTCAGTTATGTTTATTCTGGCTGACATTGCACCCTACAGTATTTTAACGCCCCCCAACCGAGCCAGAACAAATTTGCCAATTGTTGTTCTTGTCAAAGCAGAGTAATAAGCCCACACTCGCCCCATGTGTTTTGAGTTGGCCTGAGTGGTGAGCGAGCCAGGTAGTATTGAGTCTCGGCTGAAAAAGTGGCCTTGATCCGCCCGTGGTCACTTCCAGGTCGGGCGTGAGGAGTGTGCATGCAGTGGGGGGCAGGCTTGGAAGCAGGATATCAGAGACAGGCCAAATAAACAAAGCTGTCAGCCGTAGCATGGCCCTCTGACCTGCCCTGTCCCATCTGTTTTCTTATCTGCTCCAGCGCTAATACTGAGAACAAGTGACACCTCTCTCGGCTAAGCGCTCGCTGTTTTCCTTCCACTCCAATGTTGTGTCATGCCTTGCCTGGGGTGGAGCCATCTTGACAGTTTGTCATTGTCTCATTTTATGACACTGGTAAAAATGAAGTAATCCTTATGCATTTTTAGGGATGTTGTCCGAAGACTCCTAAAAATGTTTGATTTGGTTGAGGTCAGGTTCATCTGTGCAATTTCATCAAGCCACGCCTTTTACCACTGTCGGTCGAAAGAGAAAGAGGCTTTTGGAAATTGTTCCCATAAATTTTAGAAGCATGAAATGATTCTTGGTATTGAAGTGGGTTAATTCACAAGGATGCTGAGTTGTTGACTGGATCTACTTTACTGCCTGAAGGATAGTTTAGCCAGGCTGTGTTAAAGGAACAGTTGGAATTTGGGAAGTTGTTGTGGGTTTTAACTCTGGTAATGCAAATGAAGGGAACACTGGAATTTTTCTGATCAGGAAATTATTTCTTCCAGACCTCTGGGGATTAGGCAGACCAAGGCGGCTTTATGACATTTCCTATGTAAGGCAACTCAATATGCTTCACATAAACGTACAGCATTTAAATCTGCTTACCAACAAGAGATCCAAAGACATTTAGTCAAGAAGCATTGAAACATTTCAATCATGACAAGGCGGTGGGCGGAGTGCATGGATCTTTGATGGTGCCAATCATTGGAGAGGGTGGGGATGACATGGACAGTTAATGAGTCTCCCCGGGGGATTGAAATGGAGGAGTCTGAGTGAAGGGGCGGACCAGCAAAAGTAGAGGAGGCGTGTTTGGGTTATCTGTGTCCTTTTTATTACAAAATCCCATTCACATTGAGCCTGTACAGTTAGCGCTGACAGTTGTTCTTATTTATTATCACCTATTTCTGGAAAAGCAAATAAAACACTAACCCCATGCACTGTGTGGCCAGTTCCCAAAAAAAGTTCACAATTTTCCGTAATTCCATTTACATGTGGCTACATCACAGACTATTCAATAGACTGACAGCAGTCGGCAAGAACCAATCCTTTTTGCAACACTGCTGTATCAGTCTATGTCTGAAGGAGCTGCCCAGTGCTGTCAAGGAATTATTAAAAAGAATCAAGTAAAACAAAACATTTTAAGACCCCCTTTACAGTCAAAACTGTGTGAATGGTCTTGTGTCATAAAAATGGGCGGGGTGGCTAACAAGCTGTCACCCTACAGGAAAGTCTGCTCCAGTAAGTCACATCTGCCAATGGGCATAAGGGCCATGCCCGAGGGCTGGGGGTGGGGTCAAAGGGCGAGGCTTTCCCCAGCCTCTTACTCGGATCACATATCCACTTCAGTCAATAAACTGGCTCCTGTCACTGTTGCAAATGCAGGGGATATTTTTTCTTATTTTACGATTGATTTCACTGCCCAAGAACATACAATGTCTTCAACTAGACGTTGCTATGCGAGAGTCGACATTTTATAAGCATCCACACGTGTATAAAATATTCACTGCTGGGTAAACCAAATATGTCAGTGGCAACCAATGTTCAAGGCCCTTTCACAAATGAAATCTTCTTTTGCACTGCTGTACCAGTAACGCTCTTCAAATTACTGCATTTTCCGGAATATTGGGTATTACAAAGCGCACGTTCAATGGATGACATATATTAAAACATTTTCCATATATAAGGCACTCTGCATTATAATGCGCTTGGTCAGCTTTTGAAAAAATTGAAGGATTTTAGGTGTGCCTTATAGTGCGGAAAATACGATAACTGTGAGCCATAGTTAGTTTTTAATCTTACTTGACACCAAATTTTGTCATCATCCAAGGCTATTTCAGTATGCTTTTAAATCAATTATCATCAAACCTCCCGGGATTATGGTCTTGTGTCAAAATAAGGACCACATAGCATCCAGTCATGCAACCATAGTTATTTTTGCACAATATCTGACACCACACGTTGGAGGTAGCTGAGGTCAAAAGTCAACTCACTAGGTAAATTTCATTGCAGCGCCAGACTCGGAGCCTCCTCAATCTCAGAGTTTCTACTAGTTTGGCCCAACGGTGTGACCTGGCACTGCCGCTCCCTCTGTGACCACTAATGGTTTATTTTGTGTCAAAGTGCATTTTGGTTCCCTCTGAGCTCCATTTTTTTTTTCCTTTTTTGAACAAATTCAGCCGTGGCCATGCAACTGGAGACAGCCATGAGCTCACGTGTTTACAATGCAGGTCTGCCTTTGTTTGTCACACCTTTCAAATAAAAGGTAGCCAAGATGGACAGTGTTTACTGGATGCTGGGAGCTGCCCGGTGTCCACTGGGATGGTGTTCCAAGGTGATTTTTGACTCCCTCTTCTTTCTTGTTGCTGTCAAGGCAGTTCACGGTCACTGCGTGGCTTCTATTTTTGTGTGAGAAACCATTGATAAAAGTCTTTTAGGGCTTTTAAACCGGTCGATTTCATACTGCAAAAAAAGTGAGAATGAAAATGTCATTTTCTTAGCTTCAATTTATAAATCAAGAGTGGAGACAATGGAGCTGGATGGGGCTGTATAAATAAATATGATAACATTTGCTTCCAATTAAGCATAATAGTTGGTTATAAGCTGGACATCGTCACTTGGAAAGTGGTGGCTCAAGGCTGTCTTTTTGACACTTTGGTGCAGTAGAGCCTTTTTGAAGCTCCCTAGTTAAAGTGAGGAAAGAGCGAAGGCTGATTGTTTGTGGTGCTCAATGTCAGCCATGTTTCACTGCTGCTGTCACAATGCTAAACCCAGCCAGGCCCACTTTAAGTCAGTGACTGATAGCAGGTCATTTTTCATTGCTCTTTTTGTTTTTCACCTTACTTATGCTTAGAAAAACGATAATTTTTGGGGGTAAAGATGGACGTGACACTGGGAATTTATCACAAAGATCAGGTTGGGCAGTCGAGATTTTGACTGCACACTTTTTTTGGTGAAGTTGAAGTCGTCACCATGCCAATGGTTTTTGTGTTTTTATTTTTATTTGGCTTTATGTGGACCAGGTTCAACATGGCGTCTGAAGACAAGAAGCTCTATCATTGAAGTGGTTACATGGTGTTTTGTTTATTTTACTTATATTTCTGCTTGAATGTAAAGTTATGACTCTTCAAAAAGAAACAAAAATAATGCTTTCACATTATATTTGTATGACAGTTAAGTACTGAATTTTCCGGTGTATAAGGCGCGCCCAAAAGCCTTGATTTTCTTCAAAAAATGACCGTGGGCCTTATACGCAGGTGCACCTTATATAAGTAATATTGAGCCACACCATGTCTCTCAAGTACTGTCCACCGGCTCCATTTCACCCTGTGGAAGAAGTAGCGCGTAACCCCAGGTTCCACTGTAGCGCTTTATAATGTGGTGTGCCTTATATTTGTAAAACTTTTATATATTTGTATATTTGAAAAAAAAAGATCTTAATTGAAGGTGCGGCTTGTAGTCCAGTGTGCCTTATATATGGAATAAGTTGAAAAATACACAATTCATTGGGGGTGCGCCTTGTACACCGGAAAATATGATATGTCATGTTCAATATTAAAATGTTACTTCAATTCATGACCATTTCTTGACACGATGGGTTGTGTTCAACCACACATTTGATAAATTAAAGCTTTTATGCTAATCGTCAACCGATCCTTTGTGTTCAAAAAAATGGTGATGCAGCCACAATGGTTTCGGTGCATTCATAATTTAGGCTATTGTGAATGCAACAGTCGGACTTAAAAATGAGCACTCGAGGGCGTTCATCACAGCTCCACTAAGCATTTTTCAAGTTACATGTATTCTGAAATACCAAAATGCCGGTGACTCACTTTCCATCTCACTGTGTCTATTTTTGTCAAGATTTCTGTAACAGTAGCAGCAACCCCCCAGGCCTCCACACACACGTTTTGCTTTTCACACTTGTGCTCCATCTGTTGCCTCAAATCTTCACCTCTGTTCTCCCGTTTCTCCTCCTTCCTCCCTTTTCCTCCTCCCTCGCCTTGCCTCCGCTCCATCCTCCACCTTCCATGTCGGCTAATTAGTGGGGTGAGGAAAGGGCAGTACAAAGACCCCGTCTGGCCCACCCACTGACCTTGTTCCCTCTTTTACTGAGCCATCATTTTTAGCCATTAGACTTGTCCTAGTCTTTTGATTAGGTCCATGAAGGCCCGGAGACAAAGGGCTGACCATGGGATCCAACTGGCTGGGCCGTGTCACTCACCTCTTCCCGTCCCACTCGGGTCACCTCGCTTGTTTGTCTTTGGTGTGCTGCTCAGCTCAGCGACTTAGCCTTTAATTTAGTTGCTGGTCAGTCGGGCCAGTGGTCTGTCATTAAAGAGATACTGTCTTTTGGGCCTGCTGTATGATTAGATGTTCTTTGTGTGTCTGTTCGAGAACGTCCTGGGGCTATGAGAACATTGACCTTGTGGGTCAAACAACTGGACTTTTCTTTGCTGAGATGGATCGATTGATGCACATTATTTTTTTTTAAGTACGTTTATGGGGAGCTCCATGAAGACTTATGAATGAGCAGATGGTTAAATACAAAGCGGAATGAATGACTGATGCAAAATGAATGTTTATCTTTGAATATTTTATCACTTATGTTATCTCTGATGTGTTTGTTCATCCATATATTCACTTTTATGTGCCTTTAAAGGCCTGTTCTCGCTCGCCGTTTGCATCGAAGTGTGACCAAAAACAAAAAAAGCGCTAGAGCGTCACTTTTTAACATACAGGGCTGTTGCCAATCCACAAAAGGCGATGACGTGTCTTTGGAGAAAGTTGAAGTGTCCTGCTTATGGACTGTTTGTCATTGTGAGGGGGGTGTTCCACTCATTCATAACTATATTTATTCATTCGGTTTCTCTTAGCGTCTATAAACTAGCCAAAGCATTTGAGATGGTATTTGTAACACTGAAAAAATCATTTGCAAGTCCTGACAAAGAGCTCTTAGGATGGAAAGTCCTGCAAACTGGTTAAGTATGTGAGCAATGTAAAAGGATCATGTAGCCTCTTAGCTACTACCACAGCGAAAGTCCGGCTCCTAGCTAAGCCCGTTGAAGGCGGAGGGGCTTAGTACAAGTTTCACTCATTCAGTTTTATCCTTCTTTTGGCGGGGGTCCTCCTAAACTTTTTTTTTCTTTCAGAATAGATACAAAATCTTTGTTGGCTATAGAATCTCCCTTTAGTGTTTAAATATTTGTCATCATCTCTTGTACTTTTCCTGATAATAACCTTTACCCCATTTAACCTTTTCCAACCCTGCAGGTTGTATGAGGAGCAATTTCTAGGACTCAATTGGCCAGGTTTTCGAACATTCTAAACCAATAGATACCGTTTGGGGGACATGAGTTGCTGGAAAACAATCCTGTTTGTCTCCAGCACTAATCTTTTTTAATACAGTTTCCTATCAAAATTGTTGATGCATACATGAATACATAATAAGACAAAATGTGACCCACAGTAGTGAATATAACCCTTTGTTTGCTGGACTAAATAGTTAAAATCAAAGAGTCTCCCCTTTTTTCCATTATTGTATTTTCCAATGTTTGCTTCTATTTGGTCGTCATCCTGGATCTGAGCAGACCTCCCTCACGGGCAGACCTGCTTCTTCTCAACTCCTTCATCTCACTTCTTAGCCCTGTGTGTGTGTGTGTGTGTGTGTGTGTGTGTGTGTGTGTGTGTGTGGTGTGCATGTATGCGTGTGTGAGAGAAAGCATGTTGCTGCGTGTATGGGCATTTAGCGTGTCTCAGTGTTCTCTTTTGTGCGACAAGGGGCATTGGCAGCGTGGGCTTTTGAGATTAAGTGTTTTGGGACGGTTGTGTTTCAGATTTCACCTTTGCTCTGGAAGTTGTGGCGTAACGAAAGGGGTGGGGGAGAATGTGACTAAACAGGGGCAAGGTGGGGGTGGGGTTGAGGGTTCGGGGGGTAAATCTCTTTGTGCGAATCATTTGATCCGCGGCTTGTCTGGTTGATTCTTGACTGTGTCTTTTTGAGTGCATCAGTGAACAATGCAGGCGGGGTAACGTTTCAGCCCTGATTTTGCAGACAGGTAAGCCCCCCTCCTAACCCCAGCCCCTTTCTGCTCCCCTCGCATCATTCATTTGTTTCTCCTCTCCTTCACGCAGTCAGCAGTACAATTCATGCGTCTCTGATGCCCTCATCCCGTGTTTAGTTCTCATTGTATTAATCCACCCTTTTTATCCCCTCTGGCTCCAGTCAGTTTGTTCATTGGGACCCCTGGATACTACCTACCGACCCCCACCCCCGCCAACTCATTTCTCTGGGCTTGCATGACACATATGAAGCCCAAACCACCAGTGGAACCTGCTTAAGATCAGGGTTGAATCGCTTGTATGACACTCTTTGAGAAATACGTTTTATAGGATCTAAAATACCCAAAACACGCAGGTTGATATTTTTAGTCAAATGCAAAACACCAATAAAAATGACTTACAGTGTCCAAAAACGACTTCAAAATGAAACCGGAAAAAGCATGTTTCAGAAGGTCCCGCCCCCTTGTTCGTGACATCACGCCAAGACATCTTGCCTTGCTCGAGAATCAAAACAATTTCTTCAGATTCGGAGAAGATGCTTTCTTGTCACTGATCCAGTCCTGAATATGATTCAAATAGTTCTGAAGCGGAAAGCATGAATGTTTGCAATCAATTAAAGGAGACCTCCCATATCAATTCGAGCCGTCAATGACAGCAATGTAGCACCCAGAAAATGTAGAAGATGGCGCCCAAGCTCTGTTGGAAATGGGCTGATTTGTCTGCTGGGAATTTGTGTCAGCGAATATCAAATAGTAGTCTTGGTGCAACACACCATTCACCATCGCGTTATTTATGTGTTTTCCTTCTAATTTCGCCATCAACACGGATCAACACGAAGTTTTCAGACCAAACAAAGTAGCGCAAAATGCATTGTGTGTCGCTTTCTCGATCAGGGGTGTTCCAGATGTGACGTCATGTCAGGCATCGTCATGAACTCAAAAACAAGACTTCCTGAATATTCAGCGCGAGTCTTAAAACGTAAAATATAGCTATATGCGGTATAATCTTTGTAAAATACACTCAGTAGAAGTCATTTGAAGTGATTTTACAAATTATGGACACAACTTGTCCGCAGGCGTCGGTTGTCCTTTAAATGGTTTAAAAATGTTTTCCTCTTGTTTCAATACAATCAATTGGCAAGGAACTGGTGAGCCATTTTCTGTTTAACATCATTCGTTCATATCATAATTCAACAATCTGTGAAAGTTGAACGATCTGATGAAAACAAATAGCTTTTCATCACAGACATTGTTTTCAATTGCTGTAATAAAAAAAAAAGTCTCCATCTTTTTGCCAAACAGAGTAAATCCCGGCGCAACTTTTCCAACAAACATAATATCGTCTAACTTTTTGGAGCATCATAAAAGCTCTCCTCTTTCATATCTCCCATTAGGAATCAGATCCTCAAATAAATTCAATTTTTCATGCAGGCCGCAATAAATACATCCCCCGCCACTATCCTCGCCAATGTACAGAGAGTCCATTAGCAGCATTCATCACAGTCTGGCTGTGTGTGCATTGTGGGCCCGTGTGGCCCGTGTTGTTTTTTTAATTTTTTTCTCCCCCTCCTCGCGACAACACCATCATTTCCCAGTGCTAAGAGCTCTTAATGGACTGGAATGGGCACTCTGAGGCTCATTAGCATTAGCCAGCTTCCTACTCTCTATTAATGGAGAAATGCTCTTTATATTTATAATGCTTTTACAAAGGGCTAGAGGATCAATATCATAATCTACACATTTTTTTGCTACACATTAAGACCAAAGTATTGGTTTGAGTTGCAAAACAAATGCGGTTGCCGCATGTGGATGGGTGACTGATGCCACAACAATAGACTTGATTCTTACGTCAGTAAAAACATCGTGAATGGATCAAAAGGTTTTTGATATCCGTAAAATCCAGTGGTGGGCCGTGGATTTCATCATTAGGCCTTCAGTGGTGCTACGTCTGAATCAATCCACACTAAAAAAAAGTGTGGTATGATTTACTAGAAGTTCACTAGAGGGCACCATTAGCCAGGAAATAACTGAGCGACCTTTCTTAATTATGTCGATTTTTTTTTTCTTGAAAAGTCCATCTTAAAAATGGCTTTAACAGTAAATCTCCAACCATTTCTTTTTCTCCTTCAGCCATTGTGGGTTGACAAAACTGCTATTCACTCAACACAAAAATGTATTTGCTTATGCAGCTTGCTACCGATATAGTGTGCTAGCTCAGGTCAGTATGCTCTTATGACTACCGGCTAGTGATACTATGATCGGCTAGTGACAAGCCAATCATAGTTTGCAAAAACTCTGATGTTTCCAGTGCCTTCCAGCAGGCCTTGGGTTGCCAACTCGAAATCTGATTGATTTAAAGCAACAGTTTCATCAAGATTTATTTTATAATCCAGGGCCTGCAGAACTGATTGTGAAGGCGTCCAGGTAGATTTCTGACCTCGGGAACAAATGATGGCTGAAATGTGATTGGCCCAACAGTGGAAAAGTAATGAAAGGAAGCTGAGAGACAATTTGGAATTAGTTAATAACAATTCACAGAAAAAAATATAATTAACATCAGTCCGTGATTCAGATATTTTTTAAGGCAGCAGAGAAGGCTTTGCAGGCCTTGACGGTCTGCCACTGGTAAAATCCCTCATCTTGTTGTCATGTCATTTAAAATGTATACGAGTGAAAGAAGAAAATTATTGTAAGGGTTGCAAAATCATAGGAAAGGCGCTGTTGTTTCTTGACTGTCTTTTTGAGTGTTGTTTGCATTTTTAGGGCGGGAGGACGTCACAGGTGTGTTTCCCATAAGGAAGGTGAAGAATTAAGGACTGGTTTGCCTTACATTACAGAGGCCCTGGGTTTGATTCCGGTTCTGGGGTTTCCTGGATGGAGTTTACATGTTCTTTCTTTTACATGCCTACGTGGGTTTTCTCTGGGTATTCCAGTTTCCTCCTGCATTCCAAATACAAGCCTGGCGAGCTGATTGAACTCCAGTGACAAGTCCTTCAAGGAAAGCTGCTGTTGTTTCTTGATTGTGTCTTTTTGAGTGTTGTTTGCATTTTTAGGGTGGGGACAACATCACAGGTACGTTTCACATAAGGATTAACAAATGTGAAGAATTAATTTGCCTCACATTGCAGAGGTCCTGGGTTCGATTCCGGTTCTGGGCCTTCCTGTATGGAGTTTACATGTTCATTCTTTTACATGCCTGTGTGGGGTTTCTCTGGGTATTCCAGTTTCCTCCCGCATTCCAAAAACATGCATGGCAGGCTGATTGAACTCCAGCGATGACCCATTTTACCCCTACAGCTGTTTTTTTGCCTGATAGTGTAAGCGTGCACAGTGGAAGTGACATTCCTCATATGTCAGGTAAATTGATTTAAGTTTCCTCTCCCCAAATGTGGAAGTCCCCTTCTTGTGAACAACCTTAACTGGTTGTCCGCCAGAGGTATTGAGTGATTTCCTCTCTTGCACGCATGATGTCCAAATGAAAATAGACCATAGAGGTTTTCATGTTGAAGACAGAAAACAGAGCTGATCTGTGTGTGTGTGGTTGTGTGTGTGTTAGATAAGAGTGGGTTTCCCTGCACTTCTACTTCCTGTGTGTGTCTGTGTCTTTGTATGTGAAACATCTCCACTTGTGCTATCTGTGGTGTTGAGGAGCGCAAGCCAGGTTCAGACTCCGCCGGAGGCCTGAAGATCTGACACATACTTGAGATGGACAAAACTTTCAAGGCGCACACCTAGTCAATCACAAGTTTGACATTTTCCTCTTGAATCTCAATTTTTCGTTTTGCCAAGGCATTTTGGCCGTACCTCTGCATAACTACCGTTGAAATCCTCACTTGTTCTACATCACGGAACCTTATTGGAATACTGCTGTGTTGGGAAATTCATTCAACCGTAATTTTCTGGAGAATGTACTTTTCTAATGAGCATACATTTTGAAATTTGTTCAACGAGGATTCTGACTTGTCTTTCCATCTTTCCATTTCATTTTTTGAGAAGTGGCTAGAATATGCCAATGCTTTTCGTCTGTCTTTATCCTCATCCACACACTCACGCAGTCTATACAGTATAAAGAAACGCCAGAAAGCTGAAAATAGCCAAAATGGCAGTCCGATGGGGACAGTCTAATTCCTGGATTAGTTTTATAATTGAAATATAATCTTCTTCTTATTATTATTATTATTATTATTATTACTATTATTATTTTATCATTATCTTATTTCAAAAATTAGTTCAGTAATGGATCACTGGAAGGTCCCAAATCTCCTAATTCTGACAGATTCATTTTCATTCATCCATTCAATCATTTTCAAAGTAAAGCGGGATTCACACTTAAATATTTTGTACATTTTAAAATGTCCAAAGTCCCACCACAAAACAAACGACACTGACAACCTACACTGTGTGCATGGTGTACTCCAAATGACCGAAACAGCATCACACACCACAGGATACTCACTCCTTATTGTTATTGTAGACAGATGCTACACAATCACGCTGTTCTTTATTTTGATTGGACAGGATCGAGGGGAAATCTTTTTTAGCACACTAATAACTTAATTCTTATTTCTTTTTTCCTCTCTTCACTTCTTTTTATTTATCTAGCTATCCATCTGTCTATCTAGCTAGCTACTTAGCTAACGATCCATTTGATATCTAGCTGGCTAGCTGGTTATCCAGCTAGATAGCTAGCTATTAGCTATCTATTAGCTAGCTAGCTAGCTTTATATCTATTTGAGTTATTTTCGGGTTGAGTGATCGCCGGCGCTTGTGGCTGCTCACCCAAAAAACTGACTGTTAAGTGAACTTGAGAGTTTTGAAAGGAGCTTATAATTGAAATATAATCTTCTTATTCTTATTCTTATTCTTATTCTTATTCTTATTCTTGTTCTTGTTCTCTTCTTCTTCTTCTTCTTATTATTATTATTATTATTATTATTATTACTATTATTATTATTATTTTATCATTATCTTATTTCAAAAATTAGCCTATTTATCGTCTCCACATTCCATCCATCCATTTTCCGTCCCGCTTATTCCTCATTAGGGTCGCAGGGGGTCTCCACATTCCCTACTTTCTTTTTCCCCCCTTTGTCTTTGAAAATGTATTCTGTCTGCTTTGATGTTTACTTGTTTTTCATTCACAGTCAAATTTTTACATGTCACAAATATGAAAATCTACTTTCTTTATTGCCACTCACATTGCTATGACGTGTGCATTAACTTTAGACTTTCTTCAGCAAGTTTACCTCCGTAGCGTATTGATTGGCAGCGCTTGAGTGAGTCAGACCATTAACCGAAAATAGATGATGCCGGTAGAAATCAGCCTGCCAGGTGGACAATGCAGTTTCCTTTCAGCGAATCTCTGGGGCCTGTTAATCCGGTTACTTTGCGTCAAGGTGCAACCTTGCTCTGTTTTTTTTTTCATCATTAATGTGAGGTGGATCTTTGTCGAGATGATAAATCAGGACCACATGACATGAGCTATTTCTATTTTCTTTTTTAGTATGTGAAAGCAAAATGTGCCTCTGTTGCAATATGTATGATTGTAGTCAGGGATTAGGGTGATCAATTCTTGCTAACAGCCTCTCAAAATACACTCTATCCATTTTTTCTTATTTCTTTTTTGTCTTTTCTTTGTGACTACCCACTTCTTCCTTGACCATTGTTTTTGTGGTTGAATAAAAGCAATATAGTTCAGTACATGTTATCCCGAACATCAAGTCGTCAAAGTCAACTTTATTGTCAAATATGCTCATATGCATGACATACAGCACAGATGAAATTACTGTCCTCTCAGACCCAGCGTGCAAGGCACTTATAATGACTTAACAAACATAATAAACACAAAAACGGCAATTTGCCGGGAGAGAGAGATGAGCCGCTGCATGTTCACGCGCCGCCATCATGATACCAAGTTCATTTTCCAAATGTAATATCGTGTGTAACATTTTGTACAATTCCCTACTTTACTGTTAAGTTTGCCATGTTAGCAATCAACAAACCTCTATGTCCGCTCACTACTCGGCATGTGACGAGTGCACGGAGACAACCGCTGCTGTCTCCATAAATAACCAGCTAATGAACTTGCAGCAGGGATCCACTTGTAATGTGCATGGACAGCCTCCAAGACATTGACCCTGATTGTCCTCTAATAAATAATGACAAGCACACTACATCATCTTTACATATGCGGTCATTCATATTCTGTGATCCACTTTTTTTTACTTCAATATGCGCAATAGAAAAATGAATAAACATTGATTTTATTTTTTTATTTTTTTTGTCATGTCGCCCCCACCCGTATTTCCTTGAAGTGACCTCGTGAAATATTGCTGTCATCTGATAAGTACATGCCATGTTTATGCCTTTTCTCCATTTCTATTACGCTTAAGGAAAATATGAGTTGATATGGCTTTTGTGGTTGATGCATCAGTGCTTTGGAAAGCTTTACATTTTTTTATTTCCTGCACAGTATGGTTCTAACTCATCTTCACCATCTCCTGTTTTCATTCCTTAAACGGTCCTGTCAGAATTTCGTAGATAGGACATTTATAGAGTGGGCTTTTTCGGAAGCAAAAGATCTGTCTTGGCTCACTTGTACTGTTTCTCCTGACATGGTTATTAATTTAACATAAAAAATGATTAAAACAATAAAACTCGAGTCGGTGTACATTCCAATAATTAAAGCAACAAGTTTTTTATGCTTTGTACTTTTATACGCGTATTTCACATGTACTTCTAATAATTAGAAATTATATACACACACACACACACACACACACACACACACACAAAACACATTTGAAAACCTTATACCAGTGATTAAAGTAAAAAGGAAGTGTATTACATATTATGAACGTATTTTACATATTAAGAACGTAAATATGATAATACTATCCATATGTAATAGAAGTAAAATATAGATTTTTAACATGTGCAATCCACATTTGGTTTCACAAATGACTGCTCATTCTATGTTACACTTCCTAGATTATTTTGATGGCTATAAGTGATCAACTGTAATTTCCCCCACCTTCAATACCCCCCATCCCCTGCATTAACCCTGCTTTGCTTTTCAGACTCAGTAGCTTCACATTTCCTCCAGTAGGTGATGCTAGAAAATAGCTACGCCAAAGTGCACGCTTGCGCGTGTCTGTGTTAACTTCCACAATCTGGGCTTGCCACCAAACTCCTGTCAGTGGTCCTTACCGCAAATCAGCACGTTTCCAAGGAAACCGTGGCGGAAAAAGCCACAGTAACAATGCATTGCATATTCATGTCAGAGAAACATTTGGAAAACACCGCTTTGTCAGCGCTGTTGTGGAAGTTTAAAGAGAGACAAGAGAGAGGGTGCCAATCAATGAATCCATCTGACGTTGACCAATCCATCAACTGTTGATGGATTGTATTGATGTATCCAATACAAAGCCAATGGGGCGAGACTATTGTGTTCATCGGTGAGTGAGGTCACACACCTTTTCTCGCTCACTTTAAAGAGAATCCGTACCATTCTTCAGAGCTGTTTATTTGGGGAGGTGTCTTTTATTTATTTAGTTTTGTACACAGTTTTGGAATAGCCATAAACAATGTTACCGGCACATTATTTAATTTATGGCGAGTGGAGAAGAAATTGAGTTTTAAATGGAATAAAATGATAATATTATCTTATTTTATATGAGGAAAAATGTCCATATAGCGAAAACCAAAGCAAACCTGGTGGGTGGCGTCAGTGGCGTAACTCCCTCGATCATAATCACGTGCATTATTGTCGAAAAACAGTATTAGATTAGATTAGATTAGCCTTTATTAGTCTCACACTGGAGAAATTTACATTTCACAGCAGCAAAGTCATCAAAGGAAGAGGGAAGGAAAGAAGTAGAAAAACAAAATACAGGCGCTACTCAGAGGTGTACAACGATGACAGTCAAATGGCACCGCTCAACTTCAAATTCATTAGTGGCAATTTATACCACCCCCCGCAACCTTTTTTGCCCCACAGACCAGTTTACAGGGACTGGCCTTTAAGGTGTGTTGAAGACCTCTGATTTATACCATGTTGCTATAACGTCACATCAAGGCTTATCATTCCAAATCATACCACTGCAAATTGTTTTATGGCCAACTGATCTGATCCAACATCTTATGTCTATTTATCGCAGAGGGGGGGAGGGGGGGTCGTGGTTGAACTCTAGGATCTGAACTTTGGATGCACACCCCTGATTCAGTTAATCCCCATTGATCCGTTGACGCAACAGGGACCTTTTTTTGTCTCTTTTCCATACGCAAATGACCTTATAAAGTGGCTTTAAATACATCAAATCGCATATCGGGCGTCATGTTTGACACTGGAAACATTTGCATGTTTTAAAAAGGCGTCTCTTAAGTACAAATAAATGAGCACCAGATGAGTATATTTGAAGTGGTGTCTAAAGTTTAAAAAAAATGCTTCCTATAATCCTCTTTTCCCCCCTCACTCCCAGAAACCATCTGTCCTGGAATTCCAACTTGACTGCAACCAAAGTTAAGAAAACCAAATTCCTCCAAAACATCACCATGTCACAGTCTCAAATTTTAATGATCAAGTGTAGAATTGTGAAGCACGTTTAGAAAGCTCTCACGGGAACCTACTTTGCAATAACATTTCTACCCTTGTTTGCATCTAACCTTCACTGGCCCTCAAAGATTTATAATATCTTCAAGAAGCCAGTCTTCCACCAATAGTCCATTTTCACCTTGGTTGTCACCCTTTCACTCTCCAATTCCAACCCCTTCTAGCATACAGTATAGACGCTCCCCTACTTCCGAACATTCAAGTTATGAACAACGGTACATACGAACATGTTTGTAGTGATGGAAGGACTGCTACAATGTGTCCTTTTTTTCGGTCAGGGGCGTTCCTTCAGTGACGTCACGTACGGACTCGTCACCAACTCAAAAACAAGACTTCCAGAATATTCAGCACAAGTCTTAAAACGTAAAATATAGCTATATGCAGTGGAATCTTTGTGAAATACCCTCAGTAGAAGTCATTTGAAACCTGTCCGGAGACGTCGGTTGTCCTTTAAACATACATTCCATACAAAATATAGCACTGAAGCAATTTACGAACACATTCACCTTACAAACGACCGTTCTGAACATATCTCGTTGTTAAATTGGGGAGCATCTGTACGTACTGTTTGCTTCTTGCATTGGACAAGCCACATGAAGCTGGTGTGCGAGCAGTAGTTGTTAACCCTTTGTTGCCTCATTTCGGGGTACCACTGGACCAGCAGCCACTGAGGGTTAAGCACTTTAGGAAGAGGTGAAGAGATTATGCAGTTTATTATCTACATCTCTCTCGCTCTCTTCTCTCTCTCTCTCTCTCTCTCTCTCTCTCTCTCTCTCTCTCTCTCTCTCTCTCTCTCTCTCTCTCTCTCTCTCTCTCTCTGCGCCTGCCTCCCCTGGCTTTGGCCACATGGGGCCTCTACGAAATTTAATACCTCGTCTACAACAAGATAAGGCTTTCTTATGGACAGATTAACAATATGCCCATTGTTTGCTGGCCCCTTGCAGCCTTACGAGCACGCGGCGTTGTCCATTGTGGAGTTAAGAGAGGAAGAGACCCTTCGAGTATGAGTGGCCGAAGGAAAAGACAACGAGAAAGAGAAAAGAACTCAACCACCTCCGATTGTCTTGCATGGATGAGTTGAATACGGCATATACTTCCCCCGGTAACCGGAGACCGAGGGAGGCTTGTCAGCGGCCAAATTGGCCCTCAAGCCCACTGACAAGGATTGTCAGCAAATAGGGCGGAGGGACCCTCACTCGGCATGTCTCTTGCCAGGGTCAGTCGCTGGCAATTACGAGGGAGGAGGAGGAGCAATCAAAAAAGCGCTGATGGCAAAGTTTGTGTTGGTAGTGTATGTGGTTGTACAGTACTCAGTATGACAACCTCCCGTGGCATTAACCAAACATTTATCCAATAAAAATATCAATACAAATACTTTTCAGCTAGCACCACTCTACTAACTACTAATGCTTATCCTTTGGCAAATGAATAAATAAATAAATAAAACGGGTACGACGATGTACAATTTCCAGCATAGTTTCGCTCCAAGAGAACATCTCTGCTGGCACTGGACTACATGAGCATAGCCAATGACAAAAATAAGTGCGAAAAATAGCCTGTTTCTGCGGCTGAGCTACGGACATTACACCGCACAATCTTGACTTCGATCCCACTTCCATTTTTTTTCCTGAGACATTGTGTTGAACGCAATTGTCAACAACTCATTTCCGCATCAATCCTGATGTCGTTATCTAATTATCTGATTGCGGGATGCCAATACTGACATTTGCATCCGTATTCATCTTTCTAATGTGTACACGATGCTAATGTGAGACGCTACCACAAACGTCTCAACCATAAAGACAAATGAAAGACGGAGACAAAAACAAAGCGGTAATATCCGTCCGTCTTTGTTCCGGTGCAGTTTCACCACACAGACGCACTCAGGTTCTTTTCTGGAGTCGCATTGGTGACACTTGACAGCTGTTTTGGATTTAATAAGATTTAGCTAAAGAAATTAGTTGGACCCTGCCTAATCTGTCATTTAAGGGAGGGGGCCACCTGGGGCCGGCCTTATCCCGTCCGCCCTGAATTGCCTAATCAAAGAGGGTTTCATTCATATACTCATAATAGGATAGAAAAAGGTTTTGGTTCTAAATAGTATTTTATTTATTTTAAGTCATATAAGATCCGTTTATTTAAATTCAAGAAGACTATACACTGTTTTCATTATTAATTAAATAATACTTTTCCGGATCTATATATCTCCATCTCAATACATGCTTATCCAATGTTGTAACCGTATACTGGTAAATTACAAGGATCCTTTAGAACACAGGTGTCAAAATCAAGGCCCGGGGGCCAAATCTGGTCCGTCACATTAATTTATTCGTCCCGTGACAGCATATCAAACTTGTGAAATTCCATGATGTTTGTTAATGTCTGGACCAAAATTTCAAATTGTACCATGTAACCCAGAATAAAAAACTCGTTATTCATTAATTAGTGTGTGCCCTATATGTATTATGTGGAGGAGATGAAACATTCTAATGGCTTCCCCAAACTCATAGAGGAGACATAAACTACAATGCAGCCTGCGACAAAAAAATGAATTTGCCACCTTTGCTTTAGAATTATCACTTGATAAGTCCAAAACCAAAGATGTTTCCCCATTTTTATGACAACTTCTTAATGCCTCTAATTAAAGCCACAATTACATCCCCGCGCAGGTGTACGAATATGTATGGTAAACAAGCTAATTTCAGCTAGCTGCTAAATTGCTAACATAACTTGTTTCAAAACACTTGGGGCTGTTTCTTCGTCAACGCTGTAAATCCTGCTCGGTGTGGAGGCAGGTGGTGGTCATTTCACAAATGAGCACAGGCTGACGGATCAAAGTAGAGGTCCTGGCTGCTGTGAGAGCGGTCACAGCCGGCTATAAGCATGACCAATCAAAGCGGCTCCTTTCATTCTCTTTTTATGTGTTACCTTAAGTCTTAACAAGGTGGAGCAAATGTTTGCATAAGAAGATACTTGGAGATGGTCTAAGTAGGCCCAAGTTTCGATCTACTTCCTGCCACCAAAATATCACTTTGACAGCTGCATCTCCATGAACACTTATTCCGACACAGTCTACTTGTCCAAGACTGGTCTGCCAACTTCAAAAATAGTAGCAAGCGATTGACAATCTAGTCACCTTCTGTTTACAAAGTCTCTGGTTGTCTATTCTTGTCAATGTGCAGGGGCTTTTAAAATCATTATTAGAATTCAGTTAGTTATGTAAATTGTTTGAAATGAGAGAGAATTGATTTTTTTTTAAAAGATCTTGTGACATAAGGTCGGACAGGCAGTTTTAATATGAGAAAAACCTCTTTTGGTTCCTTTTTTCTATGAATTAATTTTAACTAATTCATGACCAGACAATGTGCAAAAATGTGTCCATTCTGTCACGTTTTTACGAGGTGGTGATGGCGGGTGCGGATCCCAAGAAGCAGGCAGGAGGGAGCAGGATGTTGTTTGACAAATTGTATTAAATTAAAGGTCAGCAGGAACAAAATGTAAAACCTCAAAATCATCTGAACAGAAAAAATACAAAGTATCAAAAGAAGACCAAAAGTAAAAGTCCTCCAAGGTTAATCAAACACATGCACAGCATACACAATGCATGCAACAAACATGCAGCAAACAATGAACCGACACCGGATGGTCGTGCCGGGTGTCCTTTTAAGTGTCAGTGATTAAAATGACCAGCACCTGCGAGGCTGCAGGCAGGGCTGATGTCGCTACCCGTTGGTCACCAATCTGATCGGGACAACCAGCACCTGTGCAGGTGCAGGCGGGGCCGACAGCGCCCCCCCGTTGGTCGCCAACCAGATCATGACACATTCCAGTGCCCGGGTTTTTTGTCATTTTCACTCAAATTGTAGGACCCACCGAATAAAGAAAAAGTTTTGAGACTTCATAAACAGTCAATTCAGTGTAAGAAACCTTAGCCTCTCTTCTTTCATCAAAAAAAGTATTTCCTAAATTATGTGTATCTGGAGTTATATAAGCTTGAAATGAGGGCAGCTGTCCAAAATACAATGCAATACATACATTTTGGTTTCTATAGTGCTTTAACAACAGCTGAAGCTGGAACAAAGCACCAACATGGAAAAAAGGGAAATGCTTTCCCCTCGTGGAAGGGAAAAACATTGCCAGAGGTCTGGCCAGTGCCAATTTGGGAATTGCGCTCTACTTTATATTATAAATTTGTGAATGGCAGTGAATGAGTTAAAAAATGATTGCTATCAATTTTAACCAAAATATTAACTGTCCTTGTAATAGATGATCTGCCCTCTGATTACTTCTGATGACTATAATAAATATGATAAATATGGAAATATAAGTCTTATATAATATAATATAATATAATATAATATAATATAATATAATATAATATAGTCTTTATTTTAGGATTTGACAGGAGGTTGTAATTACAAATAGTTAACAAATATTTTTCGTTTTGTGATGTAACTGCTGAACTGAGTTGTGTGCTATTGAAATTGTAGCCACTGCTCCTTGATATCTAAAAATAGACATCAAACATGTCTTGCTGAATACAGTAAATTCTATGTACCCAGTCTTACATTCTTTTGCATTGTGGATTCAGAATTTCAGGGTGCTTGATATTTATTGCACATGTTTCCAGGTCAGGAGGCTGCGGCAAAAGCCAACAATAACGAGGAGATGTTTGGGGGTTTTTTTTTAAGCGTAGAGCGCTCTGGCACAGCTGCACAATCGGACCTTTCTACAGTGCAAATCAATGAGGCAGCCCCGGGCTTGGGCCGCTGCCCAGAAAGCACAGTTTGTGAGGGAGTCTCACTTTACCCTTGTGCAGCGGCTGAAAGGAACCCCTATTATCACTGTACCGCACTCACCCTGACACCTTTGCTTCTTTTCTTCTTCCTCCTCCTTGCCCTCCTGTCACCTCCGCCGGCTTCTCCCTTTCCACCTTTTATTGTTTCTCCATTTTGTCTTCTTCTTCTCGATCCACTCCCTTCAATCCAACCAACCGCCATCATGGGCTGCGTGGCCCTAAAATCAGTTTTGACAGTTTCCTATTACCTGCTCAAAGCCGGCGGCGGCCATACTTGAGCTTCACTCGGATCGCCTCGATCTGAAACGTCCCCTAAAGGCCACGTTTGGCGTCTTGAGGCCGATGCGTCGGCGTGGTTGTGCCCGTCGCCATTTTTTTTATCAGAGAAGGAAGGCCAGATGGAGACAATTATCATGGATGTTGAAATGTTTATGACAAGGTATAAACAGGGCCTTGGTTGAGAGTAACTCCACAAATGTAGCTTGATGCTATCACGCTGGCTCTCCGCTTGCAAGAATGTTCGTATTTCTGGTTTGGATTTTTGAGGCAGGGGGCTACAACAGGCAGCATTTTGTGCTGATTTATTCTCAATGTACAAATTGAGTTTTTGATTAAGATTCTTAATTTTGACTTGATTTTGAACGATTTAAGTTTCATGATTTAAAATCATCGCAAAAAAATATTACACTGTGGATAATTTTGACAATTTGACAAAAAGACAGTTTATGGTCAGTTAAAGAATGAATATAAATATTGCTGTGGTGGAATAAGATATTGGAATAATATTTAAGAAATAACACTACGTACTATTTGAGGTTGTGGTTTTAAAGGGTGACTTCTGAAACCAGTAATTGTTTTTTTTCTATCAAAGAAAGAACCCTATTCAATTTTTTTTCAAGCCTCTCTCGCTTAAGATGTTCAAGGTTATCAAGGTCAAAAATCAGATTACTGGTTGCAGTGCTCCTTGTGGTTGCTCTGCCTGGCACATTTTCCAGATGTGTTTCTTTAAACATTCTCGATAAAGTTGAAGTACTTTTGGTATTCGCATGACAAATGATGCTAAAAGGCGTCTTGAATGATCTGCATCCATCTTCTTGGCACAATTTTTGGATCATCTTTTGATTTTGCGTTTCGTAGCTGCCTTCAAAATAGATGCCATGTTGTTCAAATTTGATTCTTGGATTGGATTGGATTAGCCTTTATCAATCTCAGTGGAGAAATTTACAGTTCACAGCAGCAAAGTGCTGAAAGTAAGAGGAAAGGAAAGGAAGAAGTAGAAAAACAAAATACAGGGCCTTCTGTAAAAGCAGCCACTCTCGCGGCGCCATCTTAAATTCAAAACAAGGACAACAAAACTACAACAAAAAAAACAAACAAACCTAAATAAAAAATAATGTGAGACACCAAACAACACAGACAGTCATTCAATTTTAAGCACCCTCTTTGTTGTATGAAGCAGTTCTAGATGAAATAGGAGAGGATCAAAACATCCTTTTCACCAGTGGACCAGGGATGTCATGGTGGAATGTGCATGTCCGCTACAAGCTAAATGTTGAAAGCAAAACACGAAGCAGTCGCTTCCATTGACGAAACCTGACTGTCTCACATCTTCCATCACATGTAAATCCGCTTCGATTCCAAGCCGCGGCAGTTCCACATACCCATCGGTGTTCTGCGCTGACACCTCCTTTCTTTTCATGGGTTCGATCCATCCCGCAGGAGACCCGACGTTTGCACTGAGCAAAGCGGGGCTGTAAAAATGTTTGTATGGTTGAATGATTTTCGCATCAGAACTTGCGCAATATATTGCTACTTATTATTTTTATGAGGGGAACTCCACAACAACAGTTTATGTAAAGACCCTTCCTGTGTCTGCTTTCTTATCTGTGCGAACAGGTCTTGGGGCCAAAGAGATTAGATTGTTGGTTGCAAGGTAGAATTTGGCGAGTAAGTGAAACAGGTTCCTCTTCTCTCTCTCTCTCTCTCTCTCTCTCTCTCTCTCTCTCTCTCTCTCTCTCTCTCTCTCTCTCTCTCTCTCTCTCTCTCTCTCTCTCTCTCTCTCTCTCTCTCTCTCACTCTCTCACTCTCTCTCTCTCTCTCTCTCTCTCTCTCTCTCTCACTCTTCACTCTCTCCCACCACTTCCTCTTCCCCTGCAGCACCTTTTACTTATTTTTTCCTTCCCCCTTGTCAACCAGTCAGCCCACTAGCGGACAGTTACACGAATGTTACTTGTGGAATTATTAGGAGTGTGTTTATTTAGTATGCAAGTGGAGTGCAGAGGTAATAGAGTGCAATATTTAACAGAAAAAACTCATTCATTGGTTTAATTACAACATCAATTTGAATTGTCACAGATATCAACTGGATTAATCTGGTCTTTTATTGTTTTTGTCGTATACAATTGGTTGACACATTTCTCGGTTTCCTTATTTAATGACAGCTGACCCTGATTGTTTAATTTTTTGTGCTTTCAGGTATAATTGGAAATATGTATCCTTTAAATGACAACCGATGCCTCCAGACAAGTTGTGTCCATAATTTGTAAAATCACTTCAAATGAGAGACATTCTACTGAGCGTATTTTACAAAGATTCCACCACATATAGCTGTATTTTACGCTGAATATTTTACGCTGAATATTCTACGCTGAATATTCTACGCTGAATATTCAGGTTGTTTTTGAGTCACGGAGGGAATGCCCCTGACCGAGAAAGCGACACACAATGCATTTTGCAGTACTTTGTTTGGTCTGAAATTAGAAGGAAAACACATAAATAACGCAATGGTGAATCGTGTGTTGCACCAAGACAACTATTTGATACTACTTGGCACAAATTCCCAGCAGACAAATCAGCCCATTTACAACGGAGCTTGGGCGCCATCTTGTGCATTTTCTGGGAGCTACATTGGAGTCCATATACCTCAAAATTATACGGAAGGACTTCTTTAATCGATTGCAAACATTTATGCGTTCCTCTTCAGAACTATTTGAATCATATTCATAACTGGATGAGTAACAAGAAATCATCTTCTCCGAATCTGAAGCCATTGTTTTGATTCTCGAGCAAGGCAAGACGTCTTGGCGTGACGTCACAAACTGGGGGCGGGACTTTCTGAAAATCCCCAATTCGCAGCTCAATTTTTTTGCAGTTTCAGCACACTTGAAGTCATTTTTATTGGTGTTTTGCATTTGACTAAAAATATCAGCCTGCGTGTTTTGAGTATTTTAGAAGCTATAAAACGTTTTTCAAAATAATGGTGTCGGTTGTCCTTTAAAATGGACTGTAATTCAGAATCAGAAAGCCTTGAAGAGTCCCACAATGGGGAAATTAGCAATTCATTCAGCAATTTATTCTTACGTTAGGAAAGCGAGAAAGAAGTAGCTATATAGTCGACTTCAAAAATGCACCTGGGTTCAGGTGCATTTTATTTCATGCAGCCACTTGATGTGATAAAACGCAGTACATAAATCCTACAGACATCTTCTTTCAGTGTGCTGTTGATTTGGTAGCTGTGTACGAGAAATGATCCGCCTCTATCCTAAATCACTGTTGTCCCGGGTTAAGTTGCATTGTGATCCTAACCCTGATGGATGTTTTATCACAGAAGCTCATTTTGTTCTCTTTAATATTTACCACAAAGCCGCTTGAAGTCAGTGTCGATTAAGAATACAGGTGAAGCTTTCCCTCCCAAGGCTGCTGGTGACCTTGCTGCTGGTTGGTGTGGAACGGTGTTTGCACAAATCTCCCGAGCCGGGCAATTAGTTAATTGAAAAGTTATGTACTTGGCATGAATAATTGAAAGCAAGAGCTTTGGAATTAGCACCGTATGCGCAGATACAGCCCCTGCAATGCAGGACACAATCTGTTTGAGGGGTTTTAATGCAATATGAGACAAATAAATATGTTTTAAAATGTTTTTTTTACGATGATTCAACCTGTACAAATGAAGTCATGTTAATGACAACCTTTCCAAAATATCACTGTTTTCACTGATAACTTCATTAGTATCAATAATGTTATTTTTTTTCGCCGCATATCTACGCTCTTGATCCATAAGATGTTGATTTTGTCACATTGTCATGTAAAGTGAACCGTGCAGACTAAACAACGCTCGTTCACCAGAATTCGGCACACATGGTTCGTGTTTAAGGAAAAACTGCCTTTGACCTTATCACTCTGAACATGTGCAGTCACTGACATCAAGACATCCATCGTGGGTTAAATTTGACTTACAAAAATATCTCCCGTTGGATCAGATGATCACTGGCATGTACTGTATGTAGGCCGTGAGGCTTGAGAACATTAGTCCTGATTCAATGCTGTATATATTTTTAAAAATATATGCTTTTTAAAGACTCAGAAAAAAAGACTGGGCTTGTCACCCCAAAGTTATGCCATTTATAAATGTATTCAGGAATTGAAAAGTGTGACGTTGAGTGCCATTCTTGAATTTGTTCCACTTTTGGTTTTTCTTGCGCGGGGTGCCGATAAAGCGCTAGTCAAACCTCTGGCAATGCTTCCACGACGGGGAAGCATTTTCCTTTTGTCCATGTTAGCACTTTATTACAACTTCAGCTGTTGTTAAAGCGCTGTATAAATCAATATGTATGTGTTGTATTGTATTTTGCACAGCTACCCACATTTCAAGCTTGGATACTTCCAGACACATATAACTTAGGAATTAACTCTTCCCGCCATTCCCGAATTTGTGCGGGTTTTGTTTTTTCATGCTTGGGTTCCAATGAAATGCTGGCCATGCCCTCCTTTAATGCTTTTTTCTTTTCCACAAGAGGCAGCATTTCCCTTTTTTACATCTTAGCGCTTTGTTCCAGCTTTAGCTGTTGTTAGAGCGCTATAAGTATAAACCAATATAATAATAATACATTTCATTTATAAGCACCTATCAAAACTCTCAACGACACTTTATATTTGTATTGCATTGTATTTTGGAGAGCCACCCTCATTTCAAGCTCATATAACTCCAGACTCCATATAATTTAGGAATTAACTTATTTTCTGATGAAAGAAGAGAATAAGGTTTCTTACGCTACATTGAATGTTTATGTAGTCCTAAAACTCAATATTCTGCAATTTGGTCGTGCAATTTGAGTGAAAATGACAAAAACCCTGACACTGAAGTGGACATGTTTGCACATTGTCTGGCAGTGATTGAGTTAACATGCCGTTTTATGTGTCTGTCTGAGATTTGATCCGTACGCTAAAGCCATACATTACTCTGTGTTACTCCCATCGCTGATCACGGAGATATTCATTTCCAATGTCGATCATATTAGCATTCTGCTGAATTAGATCACAAATGCTTTCTGCCTTGAGTGTATTGTGTCATATTGTTAATAATGTAGACCACGAAAACAGTGTAACACAAAACTGTCCTGGATACAAGTGTCCTTAGACAGTGTCATGCCCGGCCACTCGGAGTTTAACGTTAAACTCAGCGTGCTTAATATGACGGAATAAAGTTATATCGTCCTATGTCGCGCTACCCGTTCACACCATGATGTTGTAATTGTCCTCTGGAGAGCCAACTCATTGAACATGCTTCATGCTTGGCCTCCGTGGTTATCTGAACAAGGCTAACATGACCTGCAAGGCTCTTTCACAAACACTTCCGAGACTTCTCACTTCACCTTCATTTGGCAGCCGACCACAAAGCATCTGTCACGGCGACTGCTGGCGATCGCCCTTAGCCCGCAGCTGATAAATAATAAAGGGAAAGGAACTTGTATTCGGGGTGCCATGCTATGGCATTCCTTTTCCAAATTAGATTTCAGTCCCCTGACATTTCTATTATGCTTAGAATACTTTTTCACCCCTCCTCCCACCTTCTTTCAAATTGCTGCTGTGGATTGCAAATTTCCCGATTGTGAGATGATTAAAGACTTTCTGATTCTGATTCCTATAGACTTAATATAATATCAAAACTTAGACTAAATAAAGTCAAAGACACTGACTTACAGATTTCAGTTTTGCCTCATATTGAATAAGTAGGATGAAAAACATTCACATCCACTTTTACTTAACATGCATAAAAATAAGGTTAAAAAAATCTAACTGTATAAAAATAGAAATTACTTACCACTCACCTTGACAAACTGGAAAGGAAACTAGAAGGAAGATTTTAGCAAAGTGTCGTTGCACAAGTTTTGCTGGAATGAAAATATATTTTACTTTGGACTATGATGCCTTGACTTCAGCGTTAGAAACCTTAGACTCTCTTCCTTCATCAGAAAAAAAAAGAGTTAATTCCTAAGTTATATGGGCCTGGAGTTATCTGAGCTTGAAATGGGGCGGCTGAACAGGCAAATGCTGCCCCCTCGTGGATGGGAAAAACATTGCCAAAGGTCTGACCAGCACTTTATCGGCACCCTCCGCAAGAAAAAGCAAAACCGGAACAAATTCGGGAATGGCGCTCAATGTTACACTTTTCAATTCCCGAATAAATTTGGGAATGGCAGTGAATGAGTTAATATATGCTAGAAAGATAGTATCCTGCGGTAAAGAATTAAGGAGTAATAATAATAATACATTTTATTTATAAGCGCCTTTCAAAACTCTCAAGGTCACTTTACAGTCACAGGATAAGTTTAGCAGTGGGTTAGCAGCGGCAGCCACACGCGCCAGCGTTCACTCAACCCAGAAGTAACTCAAATAGATAGAAATCTAGCTGGCTTGCTAATAGATAGCTAATAATAATAATAATACATTTTCATTTATTAACTCTCAATCTCACTTTACAGTCACAGGAGAAGTTAGATAGCTAGCTAGATACCTAGCTAGCTAGATATGGCTAATGGATAGATAGATGGTGAGTATAGTTTTGCTTTTTTGAATGTTGCTGTGCCAATGACCATTTTGTGTTTGGCAGCCTTTTACGGAGCGAGTTGCTTTTTCTGTAGCCACAAACGCACATAAGTCTTCTTGTGCCGGTCCCAAGCCCGAATAAATACACAGAATTGTGTCAGGAAGTGCATCCGACGTAAAAGCTTGGCCAAAACAAACATGTGGATCAGACCTCTGAAGATGGAGGACACTGATTCGCTGTGGCGACCCCTTGAAGGGAAAAGCCGAAAGGAAAAGAAGATAGCCAGCTAGATAGATGATAATAATAAGAATAAAAACAATAATAATCTTGCATTTCATTATAAGCGCCTTTAAGAACTCTTATAGTTAGAAGTTAGATTGCTAGCTAGATAGCTATATCGGTAATAGATAGCTAGTAAGATAGCTATACAGCTAATAGATGGCAAATAGATAGCAAAGTCAAAATTGAGGACTAAACAAGAAATTTTGTGAATAATTATCATACTGTATATGCTCCAGAATAAAACATTGTTTTGAAGACAAACTGAAACCACTATGAAACTCCAGTGCAGTAAAGTAAATGGATGGAAAGAAACTGGCATGTCTACCTGAAAGTAAATTTCATTCATTCAATCTTTTGTCAATGAACAGGGGCATGGGTGGATACATTTCGGAAACAATAACTTCCTTCAAATGGGTGATCACTTAATCGTGACGTCTCAAGTAGGAAGACAGCTTTATGTTTGTGTTACCTAATAGCGTCAGTGTGTCAGACCGCAGTCGTTTACATTGTCGCACATGTCCGCCCCTTCGCTCAATTAAAAGTCCCTCATGAATATTTATGGCTATCTACCAGCCTGTAATTCATATAAACGATGTTTCCGCTTGTGAGAACAGATTGGTCACATTGCCTTGTAAACACAACTCAGTCACGGGACTGTTGCGCCGCAGTCATTCCAAAGCTGGTGTGAATCGGGCCTCGGGCCAAGGCCTTGCAACTTGGCCACGCTAGCAGTGATCAGTTTCGTCAAAGAAGCATAGCGCCGACTCATCTGTCGCCAGAACCCGGAGGCCGTAATGATTGACGAGGAGTGCCGGAGGGGGAAAAAATAAGACCGAGGTCAAACGTGTGTTATTCTGCAAGTAAATTTATAATGATCAGTTGTCATTTTGATGTAGTAAAAAGGTGAATGGGAGAACACGTACAGGTTGTATGGTAGGGATGTGTTCCAACATGCTTAAATCACAATGGAACTGTTCCCACCTCAGAGTGAAAACGTCATCATCTTTCATGAACTAGGAAGTAGCCAACTAACAAAAGGGACAATCAATGCAAATCTGGTCGAAGTTTGCGCATGATTATGTAACCTTGTCATTATAAATGTACATGATTTTCACACTGAAACTTTCACATATTCTGGATAAAAAATCTCCCAAAACTTGATCGTAAACCATCATCATGTGTGACTCGGACTCTGTAATCAAATCAGGATTCATTACCTGAATTTGGATCTTTTTTTCTCTATTTATTATTTATATTATAAAAGGGTACCATTTACAACAAAGATAAAATAGTGCAATGAGAATGAATTCAAAATAAATTATAATTAGGAAAAAAAAAGATGAACTCATTCACCGCCATTCCCGAATTTAGTCGGGAATTGAAAATATGTCGTTGAGCGCCACTCCCAAATTTGTTCGAGTTTTGGTTTTTCTTGCAGCTGATAAAGCGCTGGTCAGACCTCTGGCAATGTTTTTTTCCCTTCCACGAGTGGGCAGAATTTGCCTTTTGTACAGCCGCCCACACTTGTACCTCATATTACTCCAGACCCATATAATTTAGGAATTAATTATTTCTGATGAAAGAAGAGTGTTAGAGCAATTCGCTATACGAACACATTTTAAACATCTTTTCATTTCCTTACAGATCGTTTTATTTTCTCAGACTTCCTGTCATGGCGTCACAACCTTTACAAAAGCTCTCCCAAACAGCTCCTCCCTCTCCTCTCGTCTCTTCCCCCCTCGGGCTGCCTGCCCTTCAGGGTCGGCAGTTACATTTTGTGCCTCTCTCAAAGGACAACCGACACCATTTTTTTGGTTTCCTAACTGATATCAGAAAAACGTTTTATAGCATCTAAAATACCCAAAACACGCAGGCTGATATTTTTAGTCAAATGCAAAACAACAATTAAAATGACATAAAGTGTCCAAAAACGACTTCAAAATGAAACCGGAAATGGCCGGTTTCAGAAGGTCCCGCCCCCTTGTTTGTGATGTCACGCCAAGACGTCTCGAGAATCAAAACAATGGCTTCAGATTCGGAAAGATGCTTTCTTGTTCCTCATCCAGTTATGAATATGATTCAAATAGTTGTGAAGAGGAAAGCATAAATGTTTGCAATCGATTAAAGGAGTCCTCCAATATCAATTCAAGCCGTCAATGACAGCAATGTAGCACCCAGAAAATGCAGAAGATGGCGCCCAAGCTCAGTTGGCTGATTTGTCTGCTGGGAATTTGTATGAACTAGTATCAAATAGTAGTCTAGGTGCAACACACGATTCACCATCGCGTTGTTTATGTTTTCCTTCTAATTTCGCCATCAACACGGATCAACACAAAGTTTTCAGACCAAACAAAGTACCCAAAATGCATTGTGTGTCGCTTTCTCAGTCATGGGCGTTCCAGACGTGACATCACGTCAGGCATCGTCATCAACTCGAAAACAAGACTTCCTGAATATTCAGCGCGAGTCTTAAAACGTAAAATATAGCTATATGTGGTGGAATCTTTGTAAAATACGCTCAGTAGAAGTCATTTGAAGTGATTTTACAAATTATGGACTCAACTTGTCCGGAGGCGTCGGTTGTCCTTTAAGGTTAATTATTAAAACTAAGGCATAAAGTGCCCCCAAAATGTCCATGGCTGTATTTGGCTAAATTGTTCTTGTATTAGTAGCGGAGGCGGCATTACCTGCAAAGCGTAATTAAAGCCATCGCACTTAAGCTCGAGTGTGGCCGCCAGCACCTGAATCCAAGATTCAATGTGGCGCCCATAGTCGGAGGCCGACAAATTGACAATAGTGAAAGCATTTAATACAAGCATGTCATAACAACAAGCTTAAGTCCCGTTGACATGCGGAGGCTGCGAGGACTCTGAGATTGGAATTATTGTCATGAGCAAAGTCACCAAACAAAGACGTGAAAGAGGAACGAGCTCAGCGGAAGGTCACTCCTCACCAGACCTGACGGGATTTGTAGACATTTACATGGGGTGGGGGTATGATTTGACAGATCATTTCCCTGTCGGAGAAGTGAACCCTTGGGCGGGGGTTGACATACCTGAGCCCCTCAGACAAGGTGAGACGGGTCCCCACCGGCCTCACTGAGCTGTTTTAAAGCGGGCCTGGCGACAGAGTAATGGGCCAATTACCAGTCATTTGTACTGAATGTTTTAAGTCGTCAGCACCAGACAAATTAGTGATATCCAGCAACTCGCATCGTGAGGGGTGGTTTAATCCTCCCATATCAAATATCAACTTAGTTTTGCTTTTTTGATTATTTTGGTATCTCCCTGAGGGAACTAGAAGGGCTGTCAGTCTCTAATGAATCTTTGTGGAACTGATTATTTTATTAATTCCTTGATCAAAATATCCAATAATCCAGATCGTCTGTGACCCTAAACTGGACGAGCGCTGTAGAGGTAAAGTATATTGTACATTCCACTATCTTTGTGACTACTTTATTTTTCCTGTATATGATAGCTGTTCATGTTAAGTGTTTTGTTACAGCTTCAGCTATTGTTAAATCGCTATATAAATCTAAATGTATTGTATTGTACATGGCTATGACCCCTTACTTGCTCTCAATGCTTTTCTGTTGGAAAATAATACACAAAATACTTATTCTCGTACCTGGTCACCAGGGTTTTACAAATATGCTGAGCTGATACTACAGTACATGGGTGCAGTAAAACAATGCATCCATTTTCTAATCCGCTTATCCTCTCAAGGGTCACGGGGGGTGAGAATCTATAGAATCTATCTTCGGGCAGCAGGTGGGGGACACCCTGAACTGGTTACCCGCCAATCACAGCCAATTACAGAGACGTATGAAGTTTTGTGCTCATAATCACGCCTAGGGACAATATAGTGTTTCATCAGCCTGCCATGCGTGATTTTTGGAATACCACAATACCCGGAGAAAACCCACCGAGGCATGTAGAGAACACGGATAGGTCTGGAATCGTAATCAAAACACTGCACTTCTGCACTGTGTAAGCTCTAAGTCGTACAGGAGTGGTCCATCGATGTAAAGGTTTCTTCAGCCGTCATCTGTACTTCTTTGAAGGTGTCATACGTTTCGCTCCTCATCCGAAAAGCTTCATCAGCGAACTAAAAAAAAAAGTTCACTGACGACGTTTTTCGGATGATGAGCGAAACGTCCGACACCTTCAAAGAAGTACAGATGACGGCTGAAGAAACCTTTACATTGTCTGCACTGTGTGGCAGGCATGCTAACCAGACATACTGTATGTCACTGCTTTATAACATTTGGAGATACAAAGAACACAACTACACGTGTAAAAGTACCCTTTTGCTGCGCCCAGAGTGGATGTCAGTAAATTCGCTGAAAAAGTCCAGGTTGGGAAATAGAAAGAAGACAGTTTTCTTATAAATGATGTTTTCCACAGAAGCCGTAGAGGTAGTGGAGCCTCGTCTCTTATCACCACGGCCATCAGTTTGGCCGTGCGCCGCCGCCATGTCAGCCCCAGCTGCTCTGTTTTAACGACAGCCTGCCGTTTGATGCTCCGCATGCTTGTCACTGAATATGTGTGAGAAACCTGTGACTTGTCACCTCATTCTTCCCACACTCCCACCAAGTTAGAAGTCAGTGAATGTGCCTTCGTTAGAAAAAAATGCACCTAAATAGTAAATTTCATCAATCGGAGTAATAGAACATCGAGCAACGCGTACCCTTCAGGAAACCTTCTGTAGTCTCTTTAATGCCACTTTACACACCCTCGCCGAGTATTCATGATGCATTGATTTTACTGAGAGGAAGGCGAAATGCGTCTTCCTTCATCCTCTCTTCTTGGCGACTCCCAAGACTGGGCAGCTCTGTGGCCGTTTTGGCATGCCGTAGAGAGAGCAAGAGTAAAATACTTGAATCTGGTATTTACACGAGGAAGTGTACCTCCCGTTTGGAGCGGAAAATGGTGCAAAAATTCCCAAGAAAAATGTTTGCCGACTCATTAGAAATCCTCACAGGGATTTAACGGCACGGCGCTCTGAAGCTGGTGTTTGTTGGCGTGAACAACTTTGACATTTAGTGGATTGAACTGGCAATTTTAAGCTAATTGTAATTACTTTATTAGACATGATCGTGTTTAATATGTCTTTCGCATGCATGTACTGTAGCCTTTCATCGGGGGACAAGACGTTCAGTTCAAGGTATGAACTGTTGCTTCCTCGGGATATGACCTGACAAGCTGCCACTCATTTGGTCTTCAATGTGCCGTCTATAGAAAATAAACATCAATCTATCCTATATAATAAAAAAGAAGTGCTGATGTAGGCTTTTTTTGTGTTAAAAGAATTGCTGATGTAGGCTTTTTTTGTATTTGTTCTATAACCTGAAGTACAAAACGTTGTTGGCATGCAGTATTTTCCCCTGTAGCCTCAAAGTCATTAGAATGGGCCGTTTCCTCCGCGAGAATAAACTTGCGTGACCGTTGACCCTTGTTAATTTATCAGAGCGACAGACAAGACAAGGCCAGTGGTTTGTGTCGGTAGCGCAATGGACCTGCTCCGCTTGATGTTATTCAGATATAAATATGGATACCAACGCAATATTTTTAGACAATGGACTACATGCCCCTCCTCAACGGTTCACATTGTATTAGTTCTCTGCTCTTATCATCATAAATTGTTTTACCTATTGCTTGAACCATTTTGTGTGAATATTGCAAATTTCCTTTTACTTAAAAGACAACCAACGCCTCCGGACAAGTTGTGTCCATAATTTGTAAATTGATTTCCACTGAGCGTATTTCACAAAGATTCCACGGTATATAGCTATATTTTACGTTTTAAGACTCACGCTGAATATTCAGGAAGTCTTGTTTTCGAGTTGATGACTATGCCTGACGTGACGTCACGTCAGGAACGCCCCTGACCGAGAAAGCGACACACAATGCATTTTGGGTACTTTGTTTGGTCTGAAAACTTTGTGTTGATCCGTGTTGGTGGCGAAAATAGAAGGAAAACATAAATAACGCGATGGTGAATCGTGGGTTGCACCAAGACTACTATTTGATACTAGTTGATACAAATTCCCAGCAGACAAATCAGCCAACTGAGCTTGGGCGCCATCTTCTGCATTTTCTGGGTGCTACATTGCTGTCATTGACGGCTCGAATTGATATTGGAGGACTCCTTTAATCGATTGCAAACATTTATGCTTTCCTCTTCACAACTATTTGAATCATATTCATAACTGGATGAGTAACAAGAAAGCATCGTCTCATAATCTGAAGCCATTGTTTTGATTCTAGAGACGTCTTGGCGTGACATCACAAACAAGGGGGCGGGACCTTCTGAAACCGGCCATTTCCGGTTTCATTTTGAAGTCGTTTTTGGACACTTTATGTCATTTTAATTGAACAGAGCTTGGGCGCCACCCTCATTTCAAGCTCATATAACTCCAGGCGTATATAATTTAGGAATTAACCCTTTATTTCTGATGAAAGAAGAGAGTTTAAGGTTTCTAACGCTGTATTGAATGTTGATGTAGTCCTAAAACTCAATATTCTGTGGGTCCTGGAATTCGAGTGACAAAAACCCTGGCACTGGAGTGGACACATTTTTGCACCTGGCAGTGAATGAGTTAATCAGATTCGACATGACTTGTTGGGAAACATGTTTCGCGGCGTGTATACCTCGCCTGATTGATGATATCAAAGTTTTACATTCAGGTTTCAGGCGTGCTTATCTTAAGGAGAAAAGGGGAGCCACCAAGTAAACAGCGGCCTTTCCCTCGTGCGCTTTTACAGTAGATAGATGTGAAAATGTAAAAGAGACAGCAGAGTGGCTGTGGGCGCTGTGTATTGTGTTCTGCGAGTCGTCTCAACATCCTCACTCAAATGTACTGCTCCTTTGATCCCTCGCTGCTCCTGACCCACTGATGTTCTGTCACGCTGACATGTTTAACAAATACTGTCGGGCCCGAGCAGGATACATCGGGGTGTTACGGAGATGTTGTTGTCCCTCTGTTCACAGAGTGATGGACGATATGGCGCTGAAGCTTCTCTTATCATTATCTTTAAACTCACACTCTCGCGCATTTCATCCATGGAGACCTCACAACTCGCTACACACGTTGAAATATGACGTTGACTGTTTCCGCCTCCCCCCCCCCCCTCTGAGGGCGACTGGCTGCCTTTGAGGTCTTCCCCTTCAATCACTCGGCACAATAGCAACAAAACACGCCTCTGTAAATATTTCAGTGGCTTCGGCACCTTGTGCAAAGTCCCGCTGCTCGCTGTCTGCCGGCCTTCAGTCTGACTCATGGTGCGTTCAATGGCACGGTTGCTCTGTTGTCCGAAGGCAACGGTGCCTGTATGCATGCAGGAGCTGAGCCGAGGATTACAGTCCATGTTTTTCCTTTCTTTTAAACTGGCTACCGGGCTTGCTCCGTTGCCTTTTTTCAGTAGGAATTATTCTCAAAAAGTAGTTGTGCTCGAGGGCACAACTATTTATGACTAATATTGTGCTACTACGGTCTACTTGCGCACTATAAGTCAACAGGATGTCATGGGATGGCCACCGATACATTTGAATTTTTGTTACAGCATCTGTTGTGGTTTCTCTCACTCAACATAAACATTGTTCACAGTATTGGAATGGATTTACCTTTATTAGTCTCGTATTAGTTTGACAGCGGCAGAGTATTTTAACCTTTCAGATACAGGTACTGTCATCTTTAGCTGTTTTCTCCAAATGGGTTCCATGATGCCTAAAAGCGCACAGATATGTAGTTATTTTCAATATCAATATCATTCTTACAAAAATGACAAGACAGGCCGCATGTTTTGCTATATTTCATTTCAATTTTACCCATATAAACACGGTAAACATGACTTCTTTCCGGGTTTGGAACTTCTTAGTTCTATTTACATTCATCTTAATGAAGAAAATGCTTTAGTGTATGACCAGAGTCTCACAACAGATTTTGTTTGTGAAGTTTAACTGTACACGAGAATGCTGAAGTGAGATACTTCTTGGGTATTCCATTGTTGTCATTGTATACAAAATATACAGTATTGACACTCACATAGACACGCTGTATATTGAAATACACAGAAATATTGCATGTTTACAATCATTCCACTATTTGCATAGACAACTGGTCGGCCCACGAAGAGCGAAAATCTATCTCTAATTGACACAGTGAAATAAATGCATGAGGGAGGGTACATTTTACCTTGGCATACAAACTTTTTCGGGATACACACGGAGCTGCCACAATGAGTAATGTGTCGTTCGCGAACGAGCCCGTTCTCCTAACAAGAAAATGGTGGCCACTCTTTTTGTCCTCTATTCCCCGCCCCCAGTCTTCGGTTAAAGCCATGTGATTGGTCAACAATGCAGCAGTTGGGGATGGGGTTACAGACAGAGAGAGAGAGAGTGAGGCCGTTCTCCAGAAAACAAAATGGCGTATTCGGTTAAAGCCACGTGATTGGTCAAGAACCCAGCAGTGGGGGGGGGGGGGGTGTTAAACATTAAAGAGACAGGCAGACAGAGAGAGAGTGAGAAAACACACACATGAAAGGGAGATGACAGAGCTTGAAACAAAAAAACAAAAGTGTGAGAGTGTGAGAATAGTGAGAAAATGGATAGAAAAAATATCCCATCAATCAGGCTCCACAAATAACCCGCACAAGTCATCTGTACACTTGATGCAACAAGCTATCAACCCAGCTAAACAGATCACAATTGATGAAGAATTAGATACAATTATCACAGAAAAAGCACCTACAAGGGATCATTCCTCAAGATGGTGAAAGAAGAAGGTTATGTTCATCATCAGGTGTTTAATGCTGAGGAAACCGGACACTCCATTCCATCAAGCCATTAACGACCATCACAAAGGTAAATAAAATGACTTTATTGTACAGTACAGTTTATTTCTTTAATCGTAATACTATAGCACATTTATTATACATAAAATAAGGTATATTTTGTGTAGTTTTAAGGCTTAGAAAATTAGAAAGTAGAAAATTATGTTTTATGGGGACCTGTGAACATATTATTCTCATTGTAATGGTTTCCTATGGGAAATTAATTTTTGGGATCCACACTTTTCGCCTTACACACGCTGTCTGGGAACCAATTAAGTTCGTAAGCCAAGGTCCCACTGTATATAACGTATTTCAAAAATCACTTAGAAAACAGTGTGATGCTGTGGGAGGTTGTGTGCTTCAAAGTACATTTGTGTAGGAGGATAAAATGACTACAACATTATTTAGTAAGAACACATCTCAAAGTATTAACTCATTCACTACCAGATGTGCAAAAATGTATCCACTCCAGTGCCAGGGTTTTTGTCATGGTCACTAGAATTCCAGGACCCACAGATTATTGAGTTTTAGGACTACATAAACATTTAATGCAGTCTAAGAAGCCTTAGACTTTCTTCTTTCATCAGAAAAAAAAAAATTCCTAACTTAAATGGGCCTGGAGTTATATGAGCTTGAAATGAGGGTCGTTGTCCAAAATACTATGCAATACATACATATCGGTTTGTATAGGGCTTTAACAACAGCTGAAGCTGGAACAAAGCGCTAACATGGAAAAAAGGGAAATGCTGTCACCTTGTAGAAAAGAAAAAAAAAACAATGCCAGAGTTCATGGCCAGCGCTTTATCGGCACCCAAATAAGACAAAACAAAACCCGATCAAATTCGGGAATGACGCTCTACGTCATATTTTCAATTCCTGAACAAATTTGTGAATGAGTTAACTTGGAATGTGGAATTATGTTGCAAAGTCTATTTTGTTCACTTAGATTCAAAGTAAAGTCATTCTCACCAGTAGCGAGTATTAGAACAGCTTTGTGGTTTGCAGAATCTTGTTAATGTCCACATCCCAAGAAAATTACTATGATATCATAAATGGGGGAGGGGGGCTGTTTTAGGATAGATTTACCCTTGATAACGGCCATGTTGGTCGCCACTCCCCCGAGCGAGTCTTTAGGGAGCGCTTTCCAATAAGCGTAATGTCCCCCTTGTGCACGGCCACCCTCGGCACAATTTACGGGCAGATTACACATTCTAATAAAATTTTTGCTACCCTAATTAAAGAATCTGCTCCCTATTTTATGGTAGTTCAGTACCCCAACGCCGCTTGTGTCCAATTTAATTATTCAGATGCGGATAATTAGCATGAGCGGGCCATTGTTCATCTCATTTGCATATTATATTGGATAATTGAATGAGAGTGGCTGATGATTAAATTAAGCCGAATGACACATGATTCAGCTTTCAATTCGGGAAAAGTTAACAGAAGGAGCAGACTGGGAATACGACGTGTGCCTTTTGAATATTTATATATTCGCCGGCGCTTCAACGCCCCTTCTCGCCCTTTGGCACTCTGCTAATTTAAAAATATGAACAGCGGAGCGCCAAGGCCGAACTTGTTGCAGGATGCTGCCGATGTCTGCGCTGAAAAAGGCTCGAGCATGATATCAATGATATTTTTTCATCTTTTAAAAACGCCATCGTCACGGCAACACGTTAGCACGTTGATAAGAAAAATGAGGCCGGTGCGGCTAAATTGGTTTTTAGGCACTTGCAATGTAAACACAGACTGCTGGTGCCTTCCTGACTGCCTCATCATGGACAAGCTCAAGCCTGCTGACGAAGGCTGTCGAGGAGCACGTTTGACAGAAAAATGACGTCAAACGTCTTTTTCTCGTACTTGGCAAAGCGCATCTTATTTCATGCTTTCTCCCGACTAACTCGTTTGACTTTCCATTCATCGCCCGGGCTAGCGTGGAGTTTTTCCATGCGAGGTTCGAGCAGGCTAAATGTTTAGAGGGAATATTTGGAACAGCTTTAGTCTTTCACATGCTAATGTAAGCACTGGCGGCACAAGAAAGCGAGCCTGACCCGGAGGCCACACGGTGACACAGGCTGCTGATTCAGTGCCGGCAGCCCTGGCTTTGTTTATGTGTGTGCGCAAGAAATAATGCATGTCATAAAACGGGGAACTTTGAAGGGGGAACCACTAGCACACATGATAAATGCCCCCTCCAGATCGTCCGCGTATAAATAACTCTTCCCTATAGTAAAAAAAAGACATCGCAAGAGCTACTATAAAAATACTGTGTTTTTTTTCTTCAGGACATTACTGAATCATCCACTGGGAATTTGGTTGTGGCAAATTTTTGAAAAGTGATAAGTCAACTAAAAAATGTTTTTTTAATATTGTCTATCTTAACCCTTGTATTATGTTGAAAAAAATCACATTGATTATGTCGCGGGTCATTTTTACCTGTATGTAAAAATCCACACAAAACAGTCAAATAATAGATGACATTAGCAACAAGTCTTTCTGGGATGTTATGCTTTTTATGGGATGTTATACTTTAAAAGAGAGACAACATATTTTCAATCGCATTGGGATATTTTAGAACATTTTTGAAGTCTGGAAAAGTAAAGGATATTCAGTGCTTTCGTCAACACAAAAATTGAAACTGATCAAATTGACCCCTTAACATAATATAAGGGTTAATATTGGTGAGAACGACATTCAGATTCTCACTGTCCTTTCTTCTGACAATGAAACGGCATACAAGCTGGCAGATGACTGTTTCTTCTTTGTGTTTGTGGCCAAAGATGATTGTGCCTCATTCTGCCTAGCAACAAGTGACATCATTTGCTTAGGTTGGGGGGTTAGAGTACGGTTTCGGTTAAAATTGAGTTTGGATTAAGACGTTGGGATTATATGGTTGAAATGAGATTTAGGGTTCTGATATACAGAGTGCTGTTATAATGTTTCATTTCCTCCACATATTACTGTATTTTCGGGTGTATAAGGCCTACCCAAAAGCCTTGATTGTCTTCAAAGGATGACCCTGCGCCTTATACGTAGGTGCGCCTTATATGTGAAGTAATATTGAGCCTCAACCGGTCTCGCAACTAAATTCAGCAATCACCAACTCCATTTACCCCTGTAAAAGTAGTGCGTAACCCCAGCGCTGCTCTACTGTAGCGCCTTATAATGTGGTGTGCCTTATTTTTGGAAAACTTTTATACAGTAAAGTCTCGTTATATCGATATCGTTTATATTGATAATACTGCTTATTACGACACTATTTTCATTTACCGTGTATATTCAAATATTATATTTGGAAAACCTTTGTCATTCATTGAAGGTACGCCTTATACTCTAGTGCACAGGTGTCAAAGTCAAGGCCCGGGGGCCAAATCCGGCCCGCTACATCATTTTTTTTGGCCCGCGAAAGCAAATCAAACTTGTGAAATTCCATGATGCTTGCTAAAATCCTAACCAAAATATCATATTTTTGTATATAAACCACACTAACTGTCATTATTCTTGGCTTCAGATTTGAAAACTAGTTATTCATTAACTTGTTGTGCGCTCTCTAGGGGATTAAACATTGTAATGGCCCTCGAGAGGAAACCACTACAATGTGGCCCGCGGCAAAAAATGACTTTGACACCCCTGCTCTAGTGTTACTTTTATACGGAAAAAGTTTGAAAATACACCATTCATTGGGGGTGTGCCATATACTCCGGTGCGCCTTATACAATGGAAAATACAGTATACTAAGTAACAAGAGGTGCGTAGCAACATGATCTATTACCTCTCCTACACTTGTGGATACTACACTCAAGTCACTTTATAAATCATTTTGTATCGTTATTATCTGCTCGACAAAGCAGCATATGATTTAAATGAGACAGGTTACATCTGGAGACAGCCTCATACCACAAAGGGGGGAGTTCTTTTATCTTTACCTCTCACAAAGATGTTGTAGTAGTCACATGAATTGTGGAAAATGTCTTGAAATTATTGATTGTGTTTTTTTAATACAGTAAAGTCTCGTTATATCCATATCGGTTATATCGATAGTACTGCTTATTACGATACTATTTCTATGAACGCAAGGAGAAATTTTACATGCCGCAGGATCGGATATATCGATAGTCCGGTTATATCGATATTTTTTCCGACTCCCGAGAATATCCATATAACGAGACTTTACTGTATGTCATATAAATCTGGCATTTTAACAGAGATGTGCCATTTTTCATACTTAACATTCCTTGTATCGGTGTGCTTATTGTGCTTGGGGCTGAATTGGCCTCACATTTTATATTGTAATGGTTTTGTTTGATAATTTTTTCCCCATTATTATTGTCCCGGTGTATTATTCGTCAATTAAAAATATGACGCAGAGCGCCATTCCCAAATTTGTTCTGTTTTGTTTTTACCTCTTTATGTGCTAATAAAGCGCTCGCCATGGCCTCTAGCAATGTTTTTTCCCTTGCACAAAAGGGCAGCATTTACCTTTTTTCCATGTTAGCGCTTTGTTCCAGCTTCAGCTGTTGTTTAAGCGCTATATAAACCAATATGTATGTATTGCATTGTATTTTGGACAGCCGCCCTCATTTCAAGCTCATATAACTCCAGACCCATATAGTTTATGAATTTACTGGTTTTTTTTCTGATGAAAGAATAGAATGTAAGTTTTCTAACGCTGTATTAAATGTTCATATAGTCCTAAAACTCAATATTCTGCAGGTCCTGGAATTCAAGTGACAATGACAAAATCCCCGGCACTGGAGTGGACATATTTTTGCGCGTCTGGCAGTGAATGAGTAAAACAAATAAACACACAAAAAAACATCAGAATTTACTCCCAAATAACTTGAGTAGAGTACTCTTACTTGGTTACAATTTTGGCTGCTCAACACACCACTGACAGCATTCCAGTTTATTTTTTAGATGTGTTGTTTTATTTGTATTGTAATCTAAGAATTCATCCAAAACAATTGTGGACAGATGTTGCACTATTTTTTTTCAACACCAAGTACAAACTCCGGTGGGTGGAGATCAATGGATTTGTAAACTCTTGGAATCAAAGTCATGAGTGTTCAATGTTGAAATGAGACCCGAGTGAATCAAAGTAGAGTGTCATGCTTCATGAGCTTACTTCTAGGGTTGTCCATTTTCAAACACACGTTGCAACACCTGAAACTCGTGTTTGTCTTAGTCGCGGGACGCTTGTAAAAAGCTCCTCTGTTCTCAGCATTATAGTACACAAAGTGCCGTCTCATTGTCTGCCCGGAGTCGTTTTAAGGCGGCGGGTGTGGGGGGGGGGAGCCCGGGGAAGGAATTTACACAGTCCTGGGGATCTGTCAGTAGGTGGTATAGGAAACTGTAAAGATAAGTCCCTGCCGCAGCTTAAGTCAGTCCACCCGAGAGCTTTCGGCATGCGTCAGATCTCTGAGCAAGATAGAAGCCGTGCATGCCCTCTGTTCTTATCTGAGACCCGAGCATGCCCACTTCCACAGGAAGCCTGATTGGTCATCTCCAGATCTGCCTTTGTTTTGTGCGGAGACAGACGTCTCGCGAGGGTGGTGTTTGGCCAAAGTGTCCGTTTCCCTGTCACATATCGGAGTTTCCCTGACAGGGAAGTGGCTAATGATGTGTCACTTCCGATAACCACATACTCACAATATACATACCTTGTCATGGAAATGATTGATTTACTTCCAGATCCCATGAAGTCAGTTTTTAAAACCAAATACAGTGATACCTAAACTTACGAACGGTTAAGCTTACAAACTTTTCGCCTTATGAACATTAAATTTGCGAGAATATAATCTTGGCATATGAACTCGTTTTCGGGAAACACACGGACTAGTTTTTGAACACCAAACCACATGGTCGAACAGTGCCACGGTGGCTGGCGGATTAGTTTTCCACACCCACTTTTTTGGAGACGTGGTGTGTTATGGAGTGCATACTTTTGCTTTTTTGGGACCGAAAAAACCACCACAGGCTAGTGTTAAGCCGAAGAGGACACAAAAGAAAATTACGGTCGAGCAGAAGAAACATGAACGAGGTGTGCGTTTGTGTGACTTAGCATCACACTACCAGTATGCTACCAGTATGCTAAGTCGACCATTGCTATGTGTGGCTAAGGGTGTTTCTGTGTTGTCTAAGCAGCGGTCTCAGGCAATAGAAGAGGCTGAAAAACTTCTTTTGATTTGGATTAACGAAAAGCAGCTAGCAGAGGACAGTGTGTGTGAGGGTATTATCGCAGAGAAAGCACGGCAACTTCACTCGGATATCATTAAGAGGCAACTACATCAACGACCATCACAAAGGTAAATAAAACGACTTTATTATATAGTACTATTTTTTCTTTAATTACAATACAATAGCACATTCATTATACATAAAATAAGGTATATTTTGTATTATAGTTTTAAGGCTTATATAGTCGAAAATTATGTTTTATGGGGACCTGGAAACGGATTATTCTCATTTTTAATGGTTTCTTATGGGAAATAAATGTTTGGCAGGCGATCTTTTCGCCTTACTCACACTTTCTGGGAACCAATTAAGTTCATAAACTGATGTATCACTGTAAATACAATGGGTAAGAAATCGCTAGGTCACGGGTGTCAATCTCATTTTTTGCCGTGGACCACATTGTAGTTTCGGTTTCTTCTTGAGGGCCGTGATGAATTTGGGGAAACCGTTAGATTGTTTCATCTCTTCCACATATTACCGTATTTTCCGGTGTACAAGGCGCACCCAAAAGTATTCATTTTCTTCAAAAGATGACCCCGCGCCTTATACACCGGTGCGCCTTATATGTGAAGTAATATTGGGCCACAACAGGTCTCGCAACTACTGTCAGCAGCGACCGACTTTTTTTCCCCCCATTGAAGAACTAATGCGTAACACCAGCCACTACCGTATTGCCTTATAATGTGGTGAGCCTTATATGTGTGTATATATTATTTTTGGAAAACTTTTGCCATTCATTGAAGGTGCGCCTTATACACTGGAAAATACGGTACATACAGAGCCAAAACAAATTAATGAATAACTAGTTTTCTAATCTGTAGTAAAGAATAATGAGTGTTATTGTGGTTTACATACTACAATTTGAAATTTTGGGTCGGACTTTAGCAAGCATCATGGAATTTCCCATATTTGATTTGCTTTCGTGGGCCAAATAAAATGATGTGGCTGGCCAGGTTTGGACCCCGGGCCTTGACTTTGACACCTGTGGCATAGGTCTTTGATTCTTCATAAAACGCTAACTTTTAACAGCTTACATCACTTTAGATCATGTTTCCGTTTGAAGAATGAAGTAAAAAACTGACATGAAGTGAGCCAAATATTGGTTTCAAATCTCAACATTACGCGGTGCACATTCTTCTATTTTTTTTTAATGTCAAAATGGTTGGAAAAAAAAGGACAGAAAGCTGATCACTGTATTCATTTTCACAATCCTATTACGTTCTAGACACAAACATCCAACGTTCCGCATCGGCTGATAAATAAATAAAAAAACAGAAAGGGTGTAAATCATACGTAGCTTCCTCTTTTCATTTATTTGTCGTGCGCTGTAGAGGAGTTGCTCTACTTGCAACCTTTGCCTTTCCTTCTGGCGTCCTCCCCGCTGCGAGCGCTTGATGAGAGGCAATTTGTTTGGATGTTTAATGCCGCGGCGCTGCGGGTGGAGGATTATACGAGATGGCCCAGTGATTTGTGGCGGCTGGTAGTGAGTGGGTCAGTCTCAGTGTGTGTGTGTATGTGTATCAGTTCCAGGTATTCGCCCTAACACAGACGTCAGTTGTCTTCTTACAAGTGCGCTTTATCTCCTAAGGCTAAAAAAAAAAAAACTCCCCTTGCGTGTTTTGTCCAAGTCTAACATCCGCTGATCGGTGAAGAATTAATAACTTAAAATTTGAGAGTTTTTACACCTTGCGTGACCTTATTTTATTTTACTTCCTCGTGATTGGTAAAAATCCAGGCAAACGATCGGAATGAAAGTCAACTTGCCGGGTCCATACGCGAGGTTACTGCTAGCTAGCCTGCACACGAATCAATGAACGGCCAGTATCATCCAATCAAAATTGTGCTTTTTGCCAACTTAGGTCAGTATCATCCAATCAAAATTGCGCTTTCCGCCAACTGTAGCCTCTAACAGGAAATGAACTGAGAAAAAGCGAGAATATGTATTTAGTTTTATCGGCGAGCCAAATGCAATCATCAAAAGAGCCATATAAGGCTCGCGAGCCATAGGTTCCCGCGACCACTGGTATATACAGTGGAACCACAACTTTTTCAATCCAATTTGTAAAAGTAGTCCAAACAAACCTGTGGGACAAAATATCATTGCACGCATTGTTTAAGCAAATGTTCTTCTTTCCCAAACACTTTTGTTTATCCCTCTCAGCATCCACCTTCACTCCATCTTCTCGAGTCTCAAAATGCCGGCAGCAACATCAAGCGACCTCTTTGAACACACATCACTCTCCTCTTTGAACACACGTCCCCCTCAGATGATAAAAAACAGTGAATTATTGGTTTGTTTATCGTGCTCTTAAAGCCTAAAGTGCATTATTAAACAGAGAGCACATTAAACGGAGAGTATTGTTAAAAGTGTTTTAAAAATCTTGTAAATCTCCATAATTTATGTCAGCGCGGTCACGGAGACTCACCCCGGACCTTCTGCTTTTAATTTGGTGCAGAGGTTCGTACCTGCGCTTGCTGCAGGCTGACCGACGTGACCTCCTCTTGTGGGGCAGCGCCCGGCTGACACTGACACAAGACAGTCAAGGCGACAACATGGGCTACTTTGCAAACAATTGCATTGGGAATCAGTCACTCATTCTCTGCTCCCTCATCACCATATCACCATGCCGTGAGGTACAATTTTCATTTCTACCTTGAAACACTGCAATCAAAATTTCCCATTTTCATCATCTAGAATTGCTTCATACAACAAAGAGAGTGCAGGAAGTGCTAAAGATTGAATGACTCTCTGTGTTGCGTCATATATTTGTTATTTTGTCGTTTTGACAATCAAGATGGCTCAGTGAGAGTGGCTGCCTTCACAGCAGCTCCTGGATTTTTTTTTTCCATTTCTTCCTTTCCTTTCCTCTTACTTTCATCACTTTACTGCTGTGAAATTTAAATGTCTCCACTGCGAGACTAATAAAGGCTAATCCAATCTAATTAAATTGAACTGAAATTGAATTTATGGATATTAGCCCCGCCCTCTAAAACAACAACAAATTTATTTGTATGATGCAAATTATTTTGTCATTGTTCAATATTTCCTATTTTCACCTCTTCTTAATGTAGTCCTTTTTTCGTCCTCGTAATAGTTTTTAAGTCATTTACTGCCATTCTCGAATTTATTTGGCAATTGAAAATATGACGTGGAGCGCCATTCCCGAATTTGGTTTCTCTTGTGGGGGGTGGGGGGTGGTCAGACCTCTGGCAATGTTTTTCCCTTCCATGAGGGGGCAGCATTTGCCTTCTGTACAGCTGCCACCATTTCTAGCTCAGATAACTCCAGACGCATGTAACTTGGGAATTAACTCTTTTATGATGAAATAAAAAAGAAAATGGGTTTCTAATGTTGCATTGAATGATTATGTAGTCCTAAAATTCAATATTCTGTGGGTCCTGCAATTTCAGTCAAAATAACAAAAGCCCTGGCACTGGAGTGGACACGTTTTTGCACATCGTCTGGCAGTGAATGAGTTAATTGTTTTCCATATTTTATTTGAAAAATGATGATAGAATCCAAAAGTATTGGAGGTGGCACGAGCTCCCTGGAAGGAATTGCGTTCGTAAGACTAATTGCATGCACTGTGTTCCAAGTGGACTATCCCTCAGCAACATGAGCATCATTATGCCTTTGGGAGCGCTGTGTACAAAAACCACAGAGTCAGGCACCCCCTTATAATCCTACTGCAACTCAAGGCACGTGTGAAAATAGATTAAAAATAAAAATACGTGCAATAATAATTACAAATGAGAAAAAAAATGTGCAGAAATTAAAGGACAACCGACGTCACTTTTTTGTTTTTTAAAAAAATTTTATAGCATCTAAAATACCCAAAACACACAGTGTGATATTTTTAGTCAAATGCAAAACACCAATAAAAATGACTTAAAGTGTCCAAAATCTGCAAAAAATTGAGCTGCAAATTGGGCATTTTCATTTTCGGAAAGTCCCGCCCACAGTCCGTGACGTCACGCCAAGACGTCTTGCATTGCTTGTGAATCAAAACAATGGCTTCAGATTCGGAGAATATGCTTTCTTGTTACACATCCAGTTATGAATATGATTCAAATAGTTCTGAAGAGGAAAGCACACATGTTTGCAATCGATTAAATAATTTATTTGGGCCATTTTGAGGCAACATTGGGGGAAACTCTCTCACCCAAAAAAAAAGAGGCACAAAATGGCGACCTCCAGTGGCCACCTCCGCTTCCACAGGCTGATAAATTCCTTATATGGAGCCTGGATGCCCTCTTCTGGCGGCTTTTGGGTGCAACACGGTTCTCAGACCAAACATGTACAGCAAAATACATTGACGTGATGGAAGGACTGCTACAACGTGTCTTTTTTCGGTCAGGGGGCGGTCCTTTAGTGACGTCACGTACAGACTCGTCAACAACGCAAAAACAAGACTTCCTGAATATTCAGAGCGAGTCTTAAAACGTAAAATATAACTATATGCTGTGGAATCTTATTAAAATACGCTCAGTAGAAGTCATTTGAAGACATTTTACAAATTATGGACACAACTTGTCCAGAGACGTCGGTTGTCCTTTAAAGCATAATACATTCTCAGGAGGACATTTCACGTCAAAATTGAAAAGCAAATATGACATTTACTCAGACAATCTGGCACGGTCAAATGCCAAAAATGATATTGGAGTCAGTGTGTGATGAAAATCCAAATAATAAAATTCAAAAAAAGAAGCAAAAGTGTCAAGGGGGCGCAAGAGGAGGAGTTAGGGCCCCGGCTGGTGATTTGGTGGTCGCTGCCACTTTAAGAAATGAAGCAATATCATTAATGGAGCCCTTGCTGGGTTGACATCCTGCTCCAATTCAGCGGACCCCGTCCATCACGCCATTACGGTGGGCCCGGCAGTATTAAAATTCAATCACTCCTCCGGCTAGTTTGATTAAGGAGGGATGCTCACAAAGAGGCCCGCTGACCCATTGTTGCCTCTGCCAGTGAGTCCCAGGAGGCAGGCTTGCTTGCCTTCCTGATCCTTCCTTGCTTGCTTGCTTCTTGCGCCTGCTCAAACCGATCCGATTTACACACTTGGACCTGAAAATACTCTCACCAAGACTGAAATACTTTTCTGAAGGAAAAAAAAACGTTTGTTATTTTTTGTATATTGTTCACGTTTAGTTGAAACATCCTTTGTTTGTGTCATTATTATTATTATTTGAGGGTGTAACACTGACTAGTCGACGGTGGCTCAAAAATAAATTACAGCCAATGAAATAGTGGGATGCACTGAAATTTAATACGGAACTTTTGCCTTTGAGCATTTCCATCTACGCAATTATGGCCTCCCCCCCAAAAAAAGATGCATATATGTCTATGAATGCATTAATTATGGTGAAGGCTGGACTGGACCTAGAATAAACCAGCACCTCCGCTTGCCCGCGAGTGTTCTAGCCGTCATACCATCCACAGTCAGGGTTTCATTAAAAAATATGCATACATATCCGGAATCTTGACCAACATACTCATTATACATCCATCCATCCATTTTCTAAACCGCTTACTCCTACGAATATTGTGGGCACACTGGAGTCTATCCCAGCTGTCATTGAGGTCCATCCTGAACCGGTTGCCGGCCAATCGCAGGGCACACATAGACAAACAACCATCCTCGCAAACACTCATACCAAGGACACAAGAACTTTTCCAACAAAAGTTATTTTTGTTATATTAATTAATGTTCCAGCTTCAAATGTGTGATATTACAATACATAAATAAATACGTTCACTGGCAAATACATACATACATACATACATACATACATACATACATACATACATACATACATACATACATACATACATACATACATACATACACACATACATACATACATACATAGTACATAGGTTCCCTCACAAATAAATAAATACATTATTTCATAGATTAATAAGTAAATAAATACGTTCATTGGTTCCATCGATAATAAATAAATAGATACATACGCTCATTGTATCAGAGGTTAATAAAAAAATACATAGGTTCACTAGCAAATAAATAAATTATTTCATAGATTAATAAGTAAATTAATTGCTAGCTAATAAATACATAGACAAATAAGCTAATTGTTTCATAGGTTAAAAAATAAATAAATAAATAACTAAATAAATACATGAATAAATACATAAATACATAAAAATATATTAGTTACTTGGTCGGTTAACTAGCTAATAAATTAATTATTTAAATAAATAATTGTTTTGTGGGTTAATAAATAAATAAAGTGATTTGGGCTTAACAAATAAATAAATGTCTACATATGTAAATAAATACATATTCAACATTCAGATAAAGAAGAAAAAAGAAACACATTTTCTGTATCATTTTGGCTGCCTTTCCAGCAGCTCATGTATTTTGTTTTTCTACTTTCATTCCTTTCATCACTTTGCTGCTGTGAAATGTAAATTTCTCCACTGTGAGACTAATAAAGGCATATCCAATCCAATCCAATTTTTTTCTTTTCCAATTTCAACTTTATACACCTCAATAATAATATTTATTTCAGGCATTATAATAGTTTTAAAGGACAACCGACGTCTTGACAAAGGATGGACAAGTTGTGTCCATAATTTGTAATATGGCTTCAAATGACTTCTACTGAGCATATTTTACAAAGATTCCACCGCTTATAGCTATATTTTACGTTTTAAGACTTGCGCTGAATATTCCGGAAGTCTTGTTTTTGAGTTGGTGACTGGTCCGTATGTGACGTCACTGAAGGAACACCCCTGACTGAGAAAGGACATACCTTGCATCAACTCAATGCATTTTGCGGTACTTTGTTTGGTCTGAAAACTTCGTGTTGATCCGTGTTGATGGCAAAATTACGTTGTATGTTAGACCAAGACAACTCTTTGATATTCGTTGTCAAAAATTCCAAGCTGAGTAATAAACCTATTTCCAACGGAGCTCTGCCGCCATCTTCTGCATTTTCTGTGACACTACACATTGATCCGTCAAAATATCCTGAAGACCTTCTTTAATCGATTGCACACATTTATACTTTCCTCTTCAGAACTATTTCAATCATATTCATAACTGGATGTGTAACAAGAAAGCATATTCTCCGAATCTGAAGCCATTGTTTTGATTCTCGAGCAAAGCAAGACGTCTTGGCGTGATGTCACAAACTGGGGGCGGGACTTTCTGAAAATGCCCAATTCGCAGCTCAATTTTTTTGCAGATTTTGGACACTAAGTCATTTTTATTGGTGTTTTGCATTTGAATAAAAATATCAGCCTGCGTGTTTTGGGTATTTTAGATGCTATAAAACTATTTTCTGATGTCAGTTAGGAAACATAAAAGTGATGTCGGTTGTCCTTTAATGTCATGATTTCAGTGTACTCTTGAATTATTTCCCTCACAAAATGGCTTTTTGCCTTTTTTTTTTCAATGTACATCATTCGACTGTAATTTTTCATTTTGTCGTAGTGTCATATTTTTTTTTCTTTGTGGTATTCTGAATTCCCCCTCCTTTCTAATCTGACTATTGTTTTCTGTGTGGTCCCAAATTCTCCCCGATTGCAGACAGACACCGATTGCACACGGAACCTGAATGAAAAGGCGTCCTCCATAAAGTCGCTGTATGTAATTCATTGTGCCGGCCGGGAGCAGCAAAGATGACACGCGTGAGTTACGACGTTGTCTTTTGACGGCCGCTGTAAATCTCCGCCGCCGTTCACATCCGCCGCTGCAAGCGTATCATTAAAGTTGGTGAACTTGTGAGTCAGAGGCTTAATTGAACTTTGGCACTAAATCTAAAAAACTAAGACTTCCTCGAGACATTCTTGAACTCGTGACCGAGTGAAGCCAACGCCGCCGAGTCTAGGTCTTGATTCCTCAACCCTCGCTTCTATTGACACATGTTTGTCTTGCCATCTCACCGAACGACTTGCTTGGCGGGGCGGGTACAGGTGGAGCCCGGCGGTGAGTCATTGTGCCAGGCTCCGTCCTCCTAATGGCGTCCGTCGCTGTGTTGTTTTTGCGACAGATTTACGTGTGGGTGTGGTGACGTGATTTACACGCACAAAGAGCTCACGCGGGCTGGCTTTGGTTCTCTGTATGTGTGTGTTTGAGATCGTACAAGTGTGACGCCCCGGGCTGCTACTTCTGTTGTCATTTCCTCTCGCAGGTTCACTTCAAGTACACGAGCAGTGATGAACTGATGTTGAGGATTCAATTCAAAAATGTTCCTTTTTTTTTTTTTGCCAAGTACTACTAAATCAGTCACCTTTGTTTAGCATAAAGGAAACAAAATGTTTTTGCTGGCTGGAATTCATCTGCAGTTTTAAAAATATCCGCCAATGACATCATTTAAAAATTTCCCCTTTGACATCATACCAAATAAACCTTGTAAATGTGTGTAAACTCTTGTCAAACGTTTTGAAGGACCAACTTTTGTTTGTGAAGTCTTTTCCTAATTTGTAAACACGATTTTCTCACATCAGCCATGTATTTAAATTTGCTTTTGCTAATTTTAGGTTTACATGTACAGTGATACCTCGGTTTACGAACACCCCTTGGTTTACATTCATGAAAATTTTACCTTGGCATACGAACTTTACCTTGGCATACGAACTTTTTTCGTACACAGAGCTGTGGCAGAGAGTGGCGAACGACCCAACAAAATGGCAGCCGATTGTTTTTGTCCTCTATTCCTCGCCCCCAGTCTTCAGTTAATGCCACGTGATTGGTCAAGAACGCAGTGGGGGGGGGGTAAACATTAAAGAGACAGGGAGACAACAGTGCGAGAGTTTCAATTTTGATAGTTCAAAGGCAGAGTGTAGACTGCATCCCATCAATCAGGCTCCACAAACAACCCGCACAAGCCATCTGTACACGTGATGCAAAAAGCTATCAACCCAGCTAAACAGAACACAATTGATGAGGAACTAGATAAAATTATCGCAGAGAAAGCACCTACAAGGGATCATTCGAAAAGAAGGTGAAAGAAGAAGGTTACGTTCCTCATCAAGTGTTTAATGCTGAGGAAACCGGACACTCCACTCCATCAAGCCATTAACGACCATCACAAAGGTAAATGAAATGACTTTATTGTACCGTACAGTTTATTTCTTTAATCATAATACTATAGCACATTTATTATACATAAATATTTGGTGTAGTTTTAAGGCTCAGAAAATTTGAAAGTAGAAAATTATGTTTTATGGGGACCTGGGAACGGATTATTTTCATTTTAATGGTTTCCTATGGGATATTATTTTTTGGGATACACAATTTTTGCCTTACACAGTCTGGGAAACAATTAAGTTCGTAAACCAAGGTATCACTGTATTTGTATGATATGACAATATAAACATGAGTAGTGTCTGTATTTTTTTTGGCGTGTATTTTTTACAATACATCCTAATTCATATCGCGCTTTCACAAGCGGTTGTAACAAAGCGATTCACATAATAGTCAACACAGAGCAAAATAATAAACACAACAGAAACATAAAAACATGAACAGTTTTTTTAATATCATTTTTTTTATTCAAGTCTGCGACTGGATGAAGGCATGGCTTGAGGAGTTCGCAATGAGAAGAAAGAAGCGTCGGCGAAGAGCGCCGATGTGTATGTGGAACTGTTGCGGCTTGGATTTGAAGCGGATTCACGTGGGACAGAAGATGTGAGACTTTTTGTCAATGGATACGACAACTTTGTGTTTACAAAACTTAGCTTGTAGCAGACGTGCACGTTTTCACAATGACGTCCCTGATCCACTGGTGGAAAGGACAATTTGATCCTCTCCTCTTTCATCTAGAACTGCTTCATACAACAAAGAAGGTGCAGAAAGTGATTAACTCATTCACTGCCTTTCTCAAATTTATTCGGGAATTGAAAATATGTCATAGAGCGCCATTCCTGAATTTGTTCTCACGAGGGGTGCCGATAAAGTGCTGGTAAGACCTCTTGCAATGTTTTTCCCTTCCACGAGGGGGCAGCATTTCCCTTTTTTTTTCCCGTGTTAGTGCTTTTTCCAGCTTCAGCTGTTGTGAAAGCACTATATAAACCAATATAATAATCATAATAATAATACATTTCATTTATAAGTGCCTATCATTAACTCTCAAGGACACTTTATGCATGTATTGCATTGTATTTTGGACAGCAGCCTTCATTTCAAGATCATATAACTTTAGACTATATATAATTTAGGAATTAACTCTTTCCTGATGAAAGAAACGAGTCTTAGTTTTCTAACGCTGCATTGAATGTTTATGTAGTCCTAAAACTCAATATTCTGTGGCTCCTGGAATTTAAGATAGAATGACAAAAACCCTGGCAGTGGAGTGGACACATTTTTGCACGTGTCTGGCAGTGAATGAGTTAAGATAGGAGACTGTTTGTGTCTTTTGTTTTGCGTCACATTATTTGTTCTTGTTTTCTTTTGTTTGTTTGTTTGTTTTTTTTACTTCAAGATGGCGCCGTGAGAGTAGCTGCCTTTACAGCTCCTCCTATATTTTGTTTTTGCTGTTGTGAAATGTAAATTTCTCCACTCTGAGACAAATAACGGCTCAACTAATCTAATCTAATACACACTGAACTTCAATTGGACCTGGTTCGTTGTTTTTTATGATTATTATTGATGGTGTTTTGTTGATTTTTACTAATTGATTGTATTGCATCCACAGCACACCAATGCTGGTTTAGGGCATACATGTCCATGTCGCACGACTCATTTTTACAAAATGTGTTAATCTCCTGTGGAAATTATCCACATCATATTTTTAATCAGCGCCAAAAATAATCGGAGGTGGTTTTCTTCCAAAAATAGTAATTGTCGCTTGTAATTGTAACTGTACCTTCAGTGGTATCAGGAAATTTTCAGGTACGTGTTAGTATGCGTCGTATCCTTCTCAGTAATTGAATCAAGCAGTTTTTAAACATGGCTTAAAGATACGAGTTGGTTTGATTCTTATGCAGCAAGTGCATGTTTTCCATTTTAATCAATGTCTTTTTTTTTAAATGCCTCGTGTTTAAATCCTTCCCCTCCCTCCCGCAATGTTGTCTGGGATGCTTTTAAGCTACGATGAACCAATGTGGATATTTACTCGTTGTGTCACTTTACCATAAAAGCCACGTTCAAGATCGATTGTGCCCACGTTCTCATTGTGGCGGTAACTTAGGAACTGTCATGATTAAATCTTTGTTACAGCACGTTAGTTTTGCCATTTCGCGGTCGCCATGAATGGATCCGTAAATTCAACACGAATAAACACCTGCTGAGCTGCCATTACTGCAGATGTTAAATCATTCACTGCCATTCACTAATTTATTCGGAAATTGAAAATACAGTGAAACCTCAGTTTACAAACCCCTTGGCTGACGAACTTTACGAATGTAAATTTTTGCCTTGGCATACGAACTATTTTTTGGGATACACACGGAGCTGCCACAATGAGTGATGTGTCGTTCGTGAACAAGCCCGTTCTAACAAGAAAATGTCCTCTATTCCCCACCCCCAGTTTATACAGTTTATTTCTTTAATCATAATACTATAGCACATTTTTTATACATAAAATAGGATATATTTTGTGTAGTTTTAAGGCTTCGAAAATTAGAAAGTAGAAAATTATGTTTTATGGGGACCTGGGAACGGATTATTCTCATTTTAATGGTTTCCTATGTGAATTTTTTTTGGGGATACACACTTTTTGCCTTACACACTCTGTCTGGGAACCAATTAAGTTCGTAGGCCAAGGTCCCACTGGATGACAGAGCGCCATTCCTTAGTTTGTTCAAGTTTTGTATGTTTCTCGTTTTGGTGGTGATAAAGCACTGGTCATGGCCTCTGGCAATATTTTTTCCTTTCCATAAGGAGGCAGCATTTCCTTTTTTTTCCCCATGTTTGCGCTTTTTACAACTTCAGCTGTTGTTAAAGCGCTCTATAAACCAATATATATGTATTGCATTGTATTTTGAACAGCTGCCCTCATTTCAAGCTCATATAACTCCAGACCCATATAATTTAGCATTTAACTTTTTTTCTGATGAAACAAGAGAGTCTACGGTTTCTTACACTGCTTTGAATGTTTATGTAGTCTTAAAACTCAATATTCTGTGGGTCCTGGAATTCGAGTGACAATGACAAAAACCCTGGCCCTGGAGTGGACACATTTTTTCACATGTCTGGCAGTGAATGAGTTAAAGGACAACCGACGTCTCCGGACAAGTTGTGTCCATAATTTGTAAAATGGCTTCAAATGACTTCTACTGAGCGTATTTGAATAAGATTCCACAGCATATACAGTAAAGTCTCGTTATATCGATATTCAAGGGAGTCCGAAAAAATATCGATATAACCGGGACTATCGATATATCCGACCCTGTTTGCATGTAATTTTCTCCGTGCGTGCATAGAAATAGTATCGATATAACCGGGACTATCGATATATCCGATATCGATATAACGAGACTTTACTGTAGCTATATTTTACGTTTTAAGACTCGGCTGAATATTCCGGAAGTCTTGTTTTTGAGTTGGTGACGAGTCGACGAGCCGAGAATGTGTGTCATCTGCGAGGGGAAATGTAGCACCGAAGAAGGCGACAAAGCTCAGTGGAAAGCTCCGTGGATACGGGCTGATTGACGTAGGGTGAGGACTCGTCACCAACTTAAAAACAAGACTTCCGGAATATTCAGCGCGAGTCTTACAACGTAAAATATAGCTATATGCGGTGGAATCTTTGTAAAATACGCTCAGTAGAAGTCATTTGAAGCCATTTTACAAATTATGGACACAACTTGTCCGGAGACGTCGGTTGTCCTTTAATGCTCATGTGGGCAATCCATAATCTCGCTGATCCTCAAATTCATACATGTTGATGCTTCGTACAAGTGTGACAGGAAGAGGTTAGGCATTCAGTTTTTGGTTTGTTTTTTTTTTCACTGAATTCAACACTCTGCCTGCATTCTCTCTTTTTCAAATATGAAAAAAAACACTGCCACTTGAGTGGCTGCATTAAGTCAGACTGTCAGGATGATCCCCGGAGAGTTTTTCTCTCTGCTGGTGCCCCCCCCCCCCCCCCCCACTCTAAGGACCACCAAGGTCACAGTGCAGCATGAACCTTACTTTTTAAAATTGTTGTCGTGAACCATCTAAAATGGTGGGGGGCGGACATAGCCCCCCCCCCTTCCCCCCCTCAGAGCATTTTACTCATGTGATTCGAAATTGTAAGTAAAACATTGTCGGAATAAAAAACACTGAACAGAGGATGCTCGTATGATAAAGTTTTGAAAGGGGTCAGCGACCCTTTTTGAAATGAGAGTTACTTCTTGGGAACTGGGCAGAATAATGCGAAACTATTGTCAAACACACTTGATGATCACAATTTGCTTCCCTTTTTTTTTTGTCTGTGCAGATTGTCAGTCATCAGGTCATCGTAGTAAGGTGCAAACATTAACTCCAGACAAGTAGGTTCTCCTTTGTCTTGACATGTGTTACCTTGTTACTCGGAAATATTCAAATATGACTAACAACTTATCTGAAGGCTAACAATTTAGCGATGGGTGTTTGTATTTTGCTGTTCCTTGTTTATATATTAATTCTCTTTTATTTCTCTTTTATTTTTTTTCATATATAACCAAAAGCGCGTCTCCTCATTTAAACACAGGTTAGTCATAGCTTGTACAGTTACACCAGTGGTGTCAAACATACGGCCCACGGGCCGGAACCGGCCCCCAAGGAGGTTTGATCAGGCCCGCAGGATAGTGGAAAAAATGCACAAACGACATGGAATTCATATTTTTAATGAAGTGCAATTCAATGATTGTCCACTAGGGGGGAAGAGTGGTGCTGTTTCACTCAACGTAGAAGAAAAGAGCTGTGTTTTTTTTCAAACACGATTTCAACACCCGCCTTAGCCAAAATGTCATTATCCAAGCGGAGAAACGTAGATAAGGAGTGTAGAATTTTCAATGAAAAATGGACCACGTCATGTTTTTTTACAGAGATCCATCCATGGGAAACCTTTGTGCTTGGTGTGTTTTCAACAAGTTTCGGTATTTTGATTATTTATAGCATGTATGGCACAGGTGTCAAAGTCAAGGCCCGCGGGCCAAATCCGGCCCACCACATCATTTTTTTCGGCCCGCAAAAGCAAATCAAACTTGTTAAATGATTGCTAAAATCTGAGCCAAAATTTCATATTTTTGGATGTCAACCACAATAAAAGTCATTATTCTTGACTTCAGATTTGAAAACGAGTTATTCATTAATTTGCTGTGTGCTCTATATGTAATATTTGAAGGGATTTAAACATTCTAATGGGTTCCCCAAATTCTTAACGGCCCTCGAGAGGAAACCATAACTACAATGTGGCCCGCGGCAAAAAAATGACTTTGACACCCCTGATGTATGGTATAATTTTGATGGTCCGGCCCACTTGACATCTACCAAGGCAATATGTCACCCCTGAGTTACACTATATTTAAAGTTGTTTTTATTTTTTGTGCAGTTGTACATCTTCTGACATTTTTTTTTCCCGTACATACAATTCTTTGTTTTATCTTTTGAGGCCCCCCTCCAGACCACTTTCAGTTTTGCTGCTGTATATTGCAAATGTCCCCCATTGTGGGAGTACAGTATAGGCTTTCTGATTCTAATTTTGTAATCAGAATCACAAAACCTTTATTCGTCCCACAATGGGGAAATTTGCAGTCCGCAGCAGCAATTTGAAAGGGAATGGGGTGGGGGTGGGGGGAAAGGATAGAAAACAAGATATTTTAAGCATAGTAAAATAAATATGTCAACTGTGGACTGTAATTGTGCAAAACTGTTTCATAACAAAACTTGACATAGTGTAAATATCAAGAAAGGCATATTGATGTATATGTAGCTGTATTGCATCAACCCATATTTACAGTACAAGTGTCCATTTTTTTTATATTTTGTGAAATCACTTTAGCTACTCTTCTTGACTGAATTATGGATACATTGTAGGCCCACCTAACAGCTGTTTAAAATGCATCTCAAAGCTTGCCAAACCAGCAACATTTTATTGTTTTAGTTGAAGTGGAATCCCCCCTGCAGCATATTTGGTCCAATGTTATAAACGAATATGTACATAAACAATAATACGTAAGACCGTAAAATCGTGCACCAATGTTTTGGAAATGAAATATGTGTTCCTGCTTTTTTTTCCCACCTAAAATTGTTTGGGGTAAGTTGACAAATCAATTACATTTCATTTACATTTAATTATTGCCAATAATATTATTGAATTTAGTTTTTCATATTTTTTTCATGAATGCTATAGCTGACCAAAAAAAAAGATTCATGTAATCATGTGACACAAGAGAAGAGTGAGGATAACGCATGGGTGGGTGTGCGCGTGCGCCTTTGTGTTGGCGTGTGTGTGCGTGCGTGATCTAATTACCCACGCCCTTTTGTCAATGACGTCATACATAAATCATTCATAAGGTCGTGACGTCACAGTGTTACTGACAGTTTCGCTTACGTGGTGACGTCATCGAGGTGAAGCCGGTTACATTGTGCAAATTAGTAACAGAATGAAGCCGTGTCGAATTGTTTGTTGTGATTTTATTTATTAATTAATTTATTATTTATTTAATTAACACGAAACGCCCACTCTGAACAAACGAAGATTAACAAATTAAAATCAAACATGGCGTTGGTTGAAATTTCAATTTTAAACTCAACAATTTAGCTGAATGTAAATTGTAATTTGATTTCGGCATTCGAGTAGTTTATTTGGAGCCTTTTTTTAAATGTCCTGTGTTTTTTTTAATAATGCTTTTATAGTGTTTTCAGCATCAAATTCGACAATATAGGATTTTGAGGTTAAAAAAAATCTGTCAGCCACCAGGGAATTTAAAAAGAATAATTACGTTTAAATGTTATAAGAACGAAACGTATTTGTTCCTACGAAGGAGCAAAAAGGTGGGTGCTGTGGGCAAGCTGTTTCAAAATAAATCCATGACATTTGGATTGTATTTTTATTCATAGCGTTATTGGTTGTTTAATTATTCATGTAAAAAAAATGTCTTTGTTTAAAACAAAAGCAAAAAAATGTAGCTTATCTGGAGGTGGAAATGGATGCTATTGCTAGAATCCATTATCATTTATGAAGGCTAAATTTAAATGATTGGTGTCTTTTTCTTTGAGAATTGAAGTACCGGTCTATATATATATATATTGTTTTAGTTTTAAAAAGCGTGGCATACGATGTGTTTTAAAATAAATGTCAATTCGAAATTGTTGTATCAAGCCATTGCACGGGCGGTTGAACAAGCTTTTGCATTCTTTGCTTTCTAACCACCATTGTTGTTATACTCTTATCTGCTTTATCTTAATCCAGCTGCATTGTTTACTTATCTTATTTTGTAGGGGGGCGGGCGGGGGAGGGTAATTACACGCCTCTTATCAACCTCTCTGTCTTTCAATACCATCTTTAAACACGGAGATTTTTTTTTAATCTCCCTCACGATCGGCGATGTTTATTAAACGCGTTTCGGTGTTAATGGTAAACGGTCCTTGCTTTTTGCGCTTTGCGTTTTATTTACGCGTTAAAAACAACTTTTTATACACATTCCTGGAAAAGAAGGGCAATGACTAAAAAAAAAAAAAAGAATAGACAACACAGGAGTGACTGCGGTACTCATGCGTGCATGTGTGTGTGCGAGTGTGTGCGTGTGCGGTTAGTTTTGTTGCGAGTCTCAGTTGATTGTGTGCCATCTGATGCCAGAAGCAGATAAGCCGCGCTGGCCGCCGTCTGCACAGACCAGAGAAACTGGACCAAGCAGAAAGCTTTTTTTTTTTTTTTTTTTTTTTTTTTTTTTTTTGGGGGGGGGGGGGGGGACGAAAGTAAAGGAACAGCTAGGTCCACAGTTCCAAAGAGGCAAAATGGAAGCAGTAGATTCGAGGTACAGCATTCATTGTTATTTTTAATGTTTTGCTAATGGGGGTGGGGGTTGATTGGGTGATGGAATAGAAATAATAAAAATGAAAATAATCCTGATAATTTGTGTGATTCATTTAAATGCAATTCAAGCCCCCCTCCCCTAAAAAAAACTCAAAAGAAATGCACCAACACATATTTGTGGATTTTTTTTTTATTATAATCATGACTTGGATCATAGTATTCCCTTTACGAACGGCCCTCCTAACAATAAATAATTTACCAATAATTTAGTTCTTCTGTTTGTCCGAGGAGCTCAAACAACCTTGTATTTTACAACACGAATAAATTGATTTTTTTCTTGTTTTTTTTTGTTTTTTTGTTTCTTTGTTGTTCATGCTCAGCGTTTTAAGACAGAGTCCCATGTATAACAACAACAAAAACAAATAAACAAAGAAAAAAAAAGACTTTGAGGAAACAAGATGACACAAAAAGATCACAATAAAGGTGACAGATGTCCATGAAGTGTTTCTGTAGTGTTCAAGTCTCATCATGGGGAAAGGGGGGGGGGGTTGCTTGTATATCCACATTGAAAGGCTCTGTACATCTTTCTTCGTGCAACATCATCGCCGGTTTGTTATCCATCATCCCCTCCACGATTGGGAATTTTTTATTGATATTGTTTTAAATAATGGTCGATGTGATGTGCTGCTCACATGCAAGAGGGAATTAAGGGGGGGGGGTCATGCTGCAACATTTGCAGGGGGTTTGGGGGGGTGCCTTGGCGGGGAGGTCATTGCTTTCACGTCTCCACAGGGCTTGGTACCATACTGTTGGGGGTGTCCGGTAACTGAGAGGATAAGGATGTGACGTCACTTCCTGACGAGTTGCCCAGAGAGCCGGACTCTGAGAAAGACACCTACAGACACAAAAATTGGAACTCATTTATCACATGTAGTAAAAATTGTCATATTCTTGTAGTCACAACAACAAATAAAAACACACCATCTCAAAATACACCATACATATTGAGAAATAATTAACATTTAATTTTAGGTGTATGTATGTTTTTTTATGTGCGTGCGTGTGTGTGTGTGTGTGTGTGTGTGTGTGTGTGTAGAGAGAGAGAGAGATTTTTATTTCTTCAACTGCTGAAACAATTGTTTGTTTTGGTGTTTTCTACCATTTTCTAATTTATTGAGACATAATCTATAGATGGGCCCGAGAGAGAAAATGAGAGGAAATGAGAGAGTGAGACAGATACAGAAAGAGAGAGAGAGAGAAAATGAGAGATACAGAGAGAGAAAATTATATATATATATATATATATATATATATATATATATATATATATATATATATATATATATATATATATATATATATACTAATAGCTAGCTAGCTAGTTAGATAGCAACTAGATAGCTTGTTGGTAGCCAGCTAGCTAACTAATAGCTAGCTAGCTAGCTAGTTAGATAGCAAATAGATAGCTTGTTGGTAGCCAGCTAGCTAGTTAGATAGCAACTAGATAGCAAAAATATAGCTAGCTAGGTAACCAGCTGATAGCTAACAGCCAATAGCTAGCTAGATAGATAATATGTTTCCCAACTCAATTAGCTAGCTAGCCAGCCATATGGCTAACAGATAGCCAATAGATCGCTAGCCAGCTAGCCAGCCAATAGATGGCTAGTCAGCGAGTTAACAGATCTATGCAGTTATCCATTTATTTTTATGAATTTATCTCATTATGTATTTATAACATCTATCTTGTGTAAGTTTTTACAGCAGTTTTGAAAGGTGCTAAGAAATGAAATGTATTATTATTATTACATAGAGAGAAAGAAAAAAGAGAGAGACAAAGAGAGAAAATGAAAATAATACACAGAGAAATGAAAAGAGAGAAAGAAAAAATGAGAGAGAGAGAGAGTGAAAATGAGAAAGAGAATGACAGGCCGAGACAGAAAATGAGAGTTCTCTCTCTCTCTGTCTAGAGAGAGAACATGAGAGAGAAAAAGATACATGAGAAAGAAAGAAAGAAAGAAAGAAAGAACAAACAAAAGAAAGAAAGAAGGAGAAAGAATGAAAGAACAAACAAAAGAAAGAAGAAAGCAAGAAAGAAAGATAGAAAGAAACAAAGAAAGATAAAAAGAAAAAAAGAACGAAAGAAAAAGAGAGAGAGAGATAAAAAGAAAGAAAGAAGGATACAAAGAAAGAAAAAAAGAAAGAAAAATAAAAAGACGGATAAAAGAAAGAAAGAAACATAAAAAGAAAGAAAGAACGAAAGAAAGAGAGAGATAAAAAGAAAGAAAGAACGAAAGAAAAAGAGAGAGAGATAAAAAGAAAGAAAGAAGGAAAGAACGATAGAAAGAACAAAAGAAAGAAAGAAGGAAAGAAACAAAGAAACAAAGAAAGAACGAAAGAAAAAGAGAGAGAGAGATACAAAGAAAGAAAGAAAGAAAAAGAGAGAGATAAAAAGAAAGAAAGATAGATAGAAAGTAAGAAATAAAAAGACAGATAAAAGAAAGAACGAAAGAAAAGAGAGAGAGATAAAGAAAGAAAGAAGGAAAGAAGGAAAGAACAAAAGAGAGAGAGAGATAAAAAGAAAGATAAAAAGACAGATAGAAAGAACAAAAGATAGAAAGAACAAAAGAAAGAAACAAGGAAAGAAAGAAAAAACCAAAGAAAGAAAGAAAGAACGAAAGAAAGAGAGAGAGATAAAAAGAAAGAAAGAAAGATAAAAAGAAAGAAACAATGAAAGAAAAAGAGAGAGACATAAAAAGAAAGAGAAAGAACAAAAGAAAGAAAGAAAAAAAAAGAGAGAGACATAAAAAGAGAGAGAGATAAAAAGAAAGAAAGATAAAAAGAAAGAAAGAACAAAAGAAAAAGAGAGGGATAAAAAGAAAGAAAGAAAGAAAGAAAGAAAAAGAGATACAAAAAGAAAGAACGAAAGAAAAAGAGAGAGATAAAAAAAGAAAGAAAAAGAGAGAGAGATAAAAAGAAAGAAAGAAAAAGAGAGAGTGATAAAAAGAAAGAACGAAAGAAAAAGAGACACATAAAAGAAAGAAAGAAAGAACGAAAGAAAAAGAGAGAGATATAAAAAAGAAAGAAAGAAAGAAGGAAAGAAATAAAGAAAAAGAGAGATATAAAAAGAAAGAAAGAAAGAACGAAAGAAAAAGAGAGAGATATAAAAAGAAAGAAAGAAGGAAAGAAAAAGAAAAAGAGAGAGATAAAAAGAAAGAAAGAAAGAAAGAAAAAGAGAGATATAAAAAGAAAGAAAGAAAGAACGAAATAAAAAGAGAGAGATATAAAAAGAAAGAAAGAAAGAAAGGAAAGAGAAAGAAAGAAAGAAGAAAGAAAAAAATAAAGAAAGATAAAAATAAAGAAAGAAGGAAAGAAAGAATGAGAAAGAACAAAAGAAAGAAAGAAAGAAAGTAAAGAAGGAGAGAAAGAAAGAAAAAGAGAGATAAAAAGAAAGAAAGAAAAAGAGAGAGAGATAGAAAGAAAGAAAGAAAGAAAGAAAGAAAGAAAGAAAGAAAGAAAGAAAAGAGAGAGAGATAAAAAGAAAGAAATAAATAAAAAGACAGATGAAAGAAAGAAAGAAAGAAAGAACAAAAGATAGAAAGAACAACTGTGAGACTAATAAAGGCATATCCAATATCCAATAAAAAGAAAGAAAAAGAGATAAAAAGAAAGAAAGAAAGAAAGAAGGAAGGAAGGAAAGAAAGAAAGAAAGAAAGAACGAAAGAAAAAGAGAGAGAGATAAAAAGAAAGAAAGATAGAAAGAACAAAAGAAAGAAAGACAAAAAGAAAGAAAGAAAAAGAGAGAGAGAGAAACTGTGTGTGTGTGAGAGAGAGAGAGAGAGAATGTGTGAGAGGAGAGAGAAAGAGAATGTGAGAGAGAGAGAATGTGTGTGAGAGAGAGAGGGAGGGAGAGAGAATGTGTGAGAGAGAGAGAGAATCTGAGAGAGAGAAAATGTGCGAGTGACCCACCAGTTGTTGGAAGGCAGGTTGGTCGAGGTCACTCTGCAAGGCAAATTCACTGAGGGCCTTCCAAGGTGGCTGGTATGTCTGGACTTCCACCGGGTTGCCCTGCACCGTGCTCTCATGCCGGATGGGACTTCCGGCCACCAGGGGCGTTCCCGTCAGACCCTGCAGGTTCTGATCAACCATTACAAACAAACAAACAAACAAAAAGACTGGCATTTGTATTATTTTTGCAAGATTGCACAAGAAAAGAGCTGCAGCGCATTTGACCCAAAAAGTCGAGATTTGACATTGAACTTCAGAAAGACATTTTCTACAATGATCAAGCCCATGCTGGATAGGACAAAATGTCCCATGATGCTAGTCAAGAAGCATCAAAGTCATTCACTCACACTTTTTCCTCTTTTCATTGTAAGCACACCATCTACATCAGGGGTGTCAAAGTCCAGTTATGGTTATGAATTTGGGGAACCCATTAGAAACGTTTAAATCCCTTCACATATTACATATAGAGCACACAGCAAATTAATGAATAACTCGTTTTCACATCTGAAGTCAAGAATAATGACTTTTATTGTGGTTAACATCCAAAAATATGACATTTTGGCTCAGATTTTAGCAATCATCATGGAATTTGATTTGCTTTCGCGGGCCGAAAAAAATGATGTGGCGGGCCGGATTTGGCCCGCGGGCCTTGACTTTGACACCTGTGATCGACATGCAAACACCAAAACGTGTCAACATGGTGGACATTTTTGGCTTATGTGCATGAAGCATTTCGGTGGCGTTTCTTTCACTCTATAGTTAGCAGACTGACTGTAGCAAATATCTGAAATGGTTTTTAGACCAATTGATTTATCAATTCACAACAGCTTGACACCACCCAATTCTTTCTTTTGTTCTTACGCTCATTCACTGCCATTTTTGGTGGGGGTGCCGATGAAGCGCTGGTCAGGCCTCTGGCAATGTTTTTCCCTCCCACAAGGGGGCAGCATTTGCTTTTTGTCCATGTTAGCGCTTTATTCCAGTTTCAGCTGTTGTTAAAGTGCTATATAAACCAATATGTATGTATAGCATTATATTTTGAACAGCCGCCCCCATTTCAGGCTCATATAACTACAGACCCCTATAACTTAGGAATTAAATCTTTCTTTCTGATGAAAGAAGAGAGTCTAAGGTTTCTTACGCTGTGTTGAGTGTTGATGTAGTCCTAAAACTCAATATTCTTGGGGTCCTGGAATTTGAGAGAAAATGACAAAAACCCTGGCACTGGAGTGGACACATTTTTGCACATCGTCTGGCAGTGAATGAGTTAACAGAGTAGTGTGTGTGTGTGTGTGTGTGTGTGTGTGTGTGTGTGTGTGTGTGTGTGTGTGTGTGTGTGTGTGTGTTTGTATGAGTAGTCTTGTGAGGACCACTAACATTTTATGCCATACGTAGTGAGGACATTTTTGACAAGTGAGGACCTTTTGGCCAGTCCTCAAAAGATTTTCGTTCTAAAGGCTTCTATACGGTCTATATATGCATCTGTTAAAGTTTCAGAGAGGTCCTCCCAAATTCACCCAAAATGATTTTTTTGGTGTGTATTTTCATTTCACTTGGATACACACGCTTTTTACTCACTGTGTTTATATATGTGTGTGTGTGTGTGTGTGTGTGTGTGTGTGTGTGTGTGTGTGTGTGTGTGTGTGTGTGTGTGTGTGTGTGAGTGTGTGTGTGTGTGTGTGTGTGTGTGTGTGGTTAATGAGAAGAAAAAGTTAATACCACAAAAAGTAAAACAATATTTTTACCAAATTCCATACAGGAGTGAGGACTTTGAATGCACCAATTCAGAAACCGCACTCCTGCTGTTATTTCAGTTTAAGGTCCAATTTTTATTTATTTGTTTTAAAAGAAGTTGAAGTGGGAGGTGGGGTGACATTTAGTGTTCAAATGTAACACTAGTTCTTCTCTAAACATATCAGCAACGGTGGTCGTCACTCCTTATCTGGAGTTATCCGGACCTCACAAATAGATTGAAACAGGAATGTGTGTGTTTTTGTGTTTTTGTGTTTTTGTGTGCGTGTGTGTGTGTGCGGAACATGCAAAATAAATACATAAAAAATAATAATTCAAAATATGTAGAGTGTAAACTTGTGTAAACACTTATGTAAACATTAATCATGATTTCAGTTTTCGTACAGACATTTGGCCACCTCAAAATATTATCGCCTTTGCTACATGATCAGGACAAATTAGTGATTGTGATGAAGCCACCAAAGGCACTTTTTTTTACCCAGAAATACAGCAGAGCAAAAATTGACACCAACTCTTTAATTTTCTTACTATTCAAGCATCATCCGATAATCGGCATCACATCATATCCAGCATCTGGTGTGCCAAATTGCGACTGTCCAGTCAGAAAGGCACAGTATAAGCTGATCTGGTCCGCGAGGGCACGGTTGTCGCTGACGTCTGGCTACAAAAGGCAACTGGCAGCAATGTGGATTTCTCGCTCAGCACAAATGTTACAAATCATGTTGATGATGCTGTTTGTTCATTTTCCATTTCAATAAAACGTTGTCGAGAATGTGAGTTGTTTAAAAATGGCAATTGTTCCATTATGTGTGCAGACTCTAGGGACAACGTGTACGGAATAGTCACAAAGGGGGAAAAAAGAGCTCTGGTTAACAGTTGAACAGTCTTAATTAGAAATGCTTTCATGTGTCTGCCAAATTACATGTTTAAAACTGGAGGGTAAAAATAAAATATACATAAAAAATGAATGGGTCAATAATTGGACTAAAGTCCGACTTGGGTCAATTTGACCCACCTTTTGTGGTTGCACATTTTTGTGCAAAAAAAACAACAATATGGACAATAGAATAAGCTGTCATCACTCGTGCACACCAACAATGTACACACTAAAACAACATCGCCTTTTCCTTCCATGAAAGGAACAGATTGACCGAGGTTGTGATTAACTCATTCACTGCCAGATGTGCAAAAAATGTGTCCACTCAAGTGCCAGGGTTTTTGTCATTTTCACTCAAATTCCAGGACCCACAGTATATTGAGTTTTAGGACAACATTAACATTCAATGCAGCATAACAAACCATAGACTCTCTTCTTTCATCAGAAAAAAATAGTTAATTCTTAAATGATATGGGTCTTGAGTTATATGAGCCTGAAATGAGGGTGGCTGTCCAAAATACAATACACACTAATATTGGGTTATATAGCACGTTAACAACAGCTGAAGCTGGAATAAAGCGCTAACATGGGAAAAAAGGAAATGCTGCCCCCTTGTGGAAGGGAAAAAACATTGCTCGAGGTCTGGCCATCGCTTTATCGGCACGCAAGCTAGAAAAAAAAAAAAAACCCCGAAAAATCAGGAAAGGCGCTCTATGACATATTTTTAATTCACGAATAATGTAAATAATGTATACTTTTTCCTTAATCAGGTTTTTGAAATATTTTCATTTTCCGTTTTAATTTTTCACAAGCTTGCTCATCAAAGATGCTCATTTAATTCATAGCTCGGACGTTTCAGGAAAAAAGCAAACACATGTAACTGAACTTAACCATTATTTCATGAAAGGACAACAGACACCATTTTTTCTTGTTTCCTAACTGACATCAGAAAAACGTTTTATCGCATCTAAAATACCCAAAACGCGCAGGCTGATATTTTTAGTCAAATGCAAAACACCAATAAAAATGAGTTAAAGTGTCCCAAAACTACTTCAAAATGTTTCAGAAGGTCCCGCCCCCTTGTTCGTGACATCACGCCAGGACGTCTTTGCCTTGCTCTAGAATCAAAACAATGGCTTCGGATTCGGAGAAGATACTTTCTTGTCACTTATCCAGTTATGAATATGATTCAAATAGTTCTGAAGAGGAAAGCATAAATGCTTGCAATTGATTAAAGAAGTCCTTCCAGATCAATTCGAGCCGTCAGGACTCCAATGTAGCGTCCCAGAAAATGCACAAGATGGCGCCCAAGCTCCGTTGGAAATGGGCTGATTTGTCTGCTGGGAATTTGTGTCAACTGGTATCAAATAGTAGTCTTGGTGCAACAAACGATTCACCATCGCGTTATTTGTGTTTTCCTTCTAATTTCGCCATCAACACGGATCAACATGACATTGTTTTCAGACTAAACAAAATACCCAAAATGCATTGTGTGTCGCGTTCTCGGTCAGGGGCGTTCCAGACGTGACGTCCGGTCAGACATCATCATCAACTCCAAAACAAGACTTCCTGAATATTCAGTGCGAGTCTTAAAACGTAAAATATAGTAGTATAAACTTTGTAAAATACGCTCAGTAGAAGTATTTTGAAGTTATTTTATAAATTATGGACACAACTTGTCCGGCGGCGTCGGTTGTCCTTTAATAAAACTAAAAAAATAATAATAATTTTGGACTCCAAGACAAAATCTGCGCTCGCATTTGACCATTCAACCACTTAAACACGAATCCATGCAAATGTTTTATCCATTGTACTTTTGCAACAACAACAAAACATAAATAAAACATCCTAATACAAACCGAAAATTGCCTAAAGTCCAATTAGTTTCAAATGTCAATGATAAATGGAGTGCACTTATATCGTCTAGCACTTTTATCTCTATCATATGTGTACCGAAACACATATCGGAGGGTACACATATGCCCCCACTGCGCAGCTGCATCAACACACGAAACGGTTTTACTTTCAAATAACCTCCAAAATACCATGCTATGCACTGGCCAAATCATAACCCAGGTTATTTTTCGTCTTTTAGTCAAGTTTTAAATCAATAGGTGCTCTATTGTACCGGTGACGTAGCGCTAAGCTAACTGTCTCTCCGGTACATTGTCCAGGTTAGCAAACCCCTTTTATGTTAGCATGCCGTATGAGACCAAAATAGTTGATCCACTGAATAAATGGGCTTTATTGACTGATTGTTATAATGCCCTTACGTACAAACTCTTCCTGGTGTTGGATCTGTATCGCAAGGTGATGTACACAACCGCACGTACATACAACGTTCTCCTGCGACACCACGACAGTATGCTTTATTCTCACTCAAATCTGAAAATGTAAGTTAATTTTTAAGTTATTCGACAAATAGTTCAAATCTCATTCAGAGTCACTACTGAGTCCTGGATAGCCCAACTCTGTTGGAGCAAATACTACAGTGTTGGTATTATTCATTGACACTTGTACTGTAAATATGGGTTGATGCAATACAGCTACATATATCAATATGCCTTTCTTGATACTTGCACTATGTACAGTTTTTGTATGAAACGGTTTTGCACATTCTCAGTATACAGTTGACATTTTTATTTTACTATGCTTAGAATGTCTTGTTTGCTATCCTTTGACCCCACCATCCCATCCCCTTTGAAATTGCTGCTATGGACTGCAAATTTCCCCATTGTGGGGTAAATAAAGGTTTTCTTATTCTGATTCCATATGGCCAATGTGCCTGGGCAAAAATAGATAAATAAATAAATAAAATTTTAAAAAACAGGCACAGATTTGGAATGTGTGGAAAAAAAATAACTACATAAAAATAATCGAAAACAGTGTACTTGCATCTCTGATTAGAACAGTTATTAAAAATGTGTTGAGCAGTGTAGGCAAACAACAGTCCAGAAGTTTAGAAAGGGGCTTTCAGACTCACTGGGGGCTACAATATTAGGTACATACACGTGTTTTCTATTGTCTAGCAGAGAAATAGGGTACACCCTGTACTGCTTTCCAGCCAATTACAAAAACACCAATTGATAAACAACCAGTCACACTCACAATCATACAAAGAGTTGAAAGCGTGTTTTTGCAATGTGGGAGCACGCCCAACTATAGCGGAAGAAAACCCACACCAAAATGTGTTTTTATATAATTTGACATATTCCAAATCTCTTTTGGGAACTATTTTCTATTCATTGCACCATCCAAAACTAACTTGCGGTTCTCCTGTTGTTTTTTTTGTGTCCGTATTTGTTTTTGGAGCCTTTCAACGTTCAACATACTTCAACACATCAGGCTAATTTTGGACGCAAGCGCTTATGACATTAACATTTAATGGCACTTTTCTTTTATTAATCCCTCGGCGCATAGAGACAAGAAGCCATTCCCGCTGGCATTCAGGGATGATGGTAAATGTAGTCTTCAATGAAAGGAACATGCAGGAGCCATACGCGCACACCACTGCCACATAATTTCATAAACATCAAATAAAAAATAAGTTAAAAAAAAAGGAACATTGTTTGTTGTGGTGTATTGAACCTTTCACATGTGCCGGTAAACCTAAAAATATTTGATCCCAGATCCTCAGAAATGTGAGGCAGACGTGCTTAACCACTAAAAACCCCGTCTGTCATGAAAATGGTACTAATCGTTTGTATCGTCAGAGATTAATTTGTTCATCTATAATTTTGCACAGCATGTTTTGATTGCCTCTCAGTTCAAATAACATTTAGCATCCAATATTCACAAGCTCAATTTTAAAAACTTTTATTTTTTTTTTGATAGACTACCTCGACAGTGAATAAAATTTGTATTGGATATAAAGAAACTCAGTGGTAGGCATAGTATGGTCCTGGATCCAAATATGACCCACTCCCTATATTTGAAAAACAGTTATTTATGATCAAACCCATCTATAATACACATGACGTTCATTCTGTTCTTTTCCCACTAATATTGGTTGTTCAAAAAATATATTATGACGAATTGATTGAAAAATAAAGCTAATATTACAAATATCGTGTTGTATGTTTCAGAGATTTCTAATAATTAATGATCAAGATCAATGCATTAAATAATTGCTTCATTAGAATTGAATGAGTAATAAATACAGTAATACGCCGGTGTCATGTTCTTATTCAAAGAAACAATTTCACTCATACATTATAACATTTTTTTCTGATTCTGCACAATTGTGACATGTTTTCGTTTATAAACTAGAGATGCGTGTGGCTAAAACGTTTACCCTTTAAATAAATGTTTAGAATATTTTTTGATATCAATCCAATGCATAGCGAGAGTCTCCATGTGTACCTAATAAAGTACCCACCATGAACACCAAATCTAAAATATAATATATGTTTTAAGGCCATGCTAAATAATGTCATTCATTACAGTCATAATATTCTCCATGCTCATTTAACTCATTGCAATATATGTTCAAATATATTTTCATATGTATCATAATTCTTTTGACAGAAAATAGATCATCTAAAAAATCACTGTCCGGTATAACTGCGCAACCCAATTGCAACTTTAAATGTAGTTTATATAATCTTATTTTGTAAAATAGGCACGGCTCTCTTTGTTGTTACTCTTCCTGTTGTTTTTTTTTCCTTCCTTTTTTGCGTGAATATCGTTTGTATGTAGCAGGATGGAACTGCCAAATCTCAACGCCCGAATTGACAACAAAAGCAAGACAGCAGCATGCACACCAATGGTCACAAGAAGTAATGGAAAGCGTGCTGGACTTACGAAGATGCTTACAGTCTTATCACTGTGCTGCTGCTGGAGCTGCTTGATGAGCAGTGACTTCTTCTTATCCTTGCAGCGCTTGTTCTGGAACCAAACGCGGATGACTCGGGGACTCAGGCCGGTCATCTCCACCAATTGCTCCTTCATAAGCGCGTCGGGCCGCGGGTTGGCGTTGTAGCACGTCCGCAGCGTGTGCAGCTGCTTCTCGTTCAGCACCGTGCGTACTCGCGTCGTCTTTTCCGACTGCTTGTGCACGTGGTTGCGATGCGGGGCCTGCCGCGCCGTCACCGGCTCTGCATGAAAAGAAAGGGCCGACGAGCTCCGTGTAAACCAAAGTCTGACCTGCACGTCTTTGGAACGAACACGCTAATGCAATAAATTCAAGGGAAGGGGAAAAAGGCCAGTAACCTCCAATTCACCTCTCGTCCACAGTAAAAATCCAGATAAATAACCACTCCTTACATTTTGATAGTTTGGTATTCATTTTTTTTATATCTAGAACAGACCTGTAGGCATGCCTGTTTAAACATTCAAAAACATTTGACAATGTGTGCTTGTATTAGTCGATCTGCAAATTTAACTATTTAAAAATCCCCAACATAATTCTGAACATAATTCTCTCACACACACACACACACACACACACACACACACACACACACACACACACACACACACACACACACACACACACACACACACACACACAGACACACATACCCTCTGATACAGATAATGAGAGCTGTACAGGAGCTTTGCCTTAATGGGATCAATTATGACAATTCGTCCCACACCCCAGGAGAGGTTGATAAACTGCACCATTCATTTTTTTAAATTTGGAAATGCCTCATAGTGACGTGTCTACGTTTACAATTTAGTATTCCCCCAACTAAATTCTAATTTAAAAATACATTTTTGACATAAAAATGTGACAATAAAAGCAGCCGGAAAAAAACACAAACAATACCACAAGCGTCATTTGTTAATCAGTACGTAATCAGTGATATATCATAACATGTATATTTCCACTGCATTTAAATAATAGTTTTGATTATTTATATAATCGAACGCACTTTCGCATTTTCTGCTCACGTGTAATCGTCCTTTTTTAAATCCTGAGATTATCAAAATGCCCTCAACGATATTAAAAATCAAAATTTTAAAAAACATTTGAAACGAAAACATCAACACTAGCAACATCATATATTTGATATGAAATCCATTTTAAAAGTATAAATACATTTATGTGATCGAATCTATTCAATTGTTTGTTATTTATGCATTACTACGCTTTTACACGTCTCCGTTTTTTTTTTTTTTTTTTGGGGGGGGGGGCAGTTGTAACCCGAGGCGGCAATAACAACTGCTACTCTTTACTGTTGCTGATCTTTCGTCAATGACAACTAAATATATAAATGTTTAGAAACGCATTTTGAAAAAAGGCTTGTATCGATAAAACGAATGGATGTGAGTCAGACGTATTCAAACATGCTAATAAAAATAAGCTAAGTGCACCGTGACGTAATACGACGGCGACTACTACTACTACTATAACTACTACTAATTGTAGTTAATAATAATAATAATAATAATAATAATAATAATAATAATAATAATAATAATAATAATAATAATAATAATCACAGACATCGAAAAAAGTAGTCCCAAGTACGATGCGAATCGGAATGTTTTCGGACCTGCCAGGTGCATGGCTCTGTTGGAGTGCATGTTGTGTGAGGGGCTGACGGGGCTTCCAGCGGAGCCTCTGTCCAGCAGAAGGCTGTGGTCGGCCCGGCACAGGAGCTCGTCCTCCCGCAAGGAGAACTCGTCGCCGGGCAGCAGTTGGCGGCTGCACACCGAACAGCGAAAGCATTCGATGTGATACACGTTGTCCCGGGCCCTCATGACCAAGTCGCTGCTACTGAAGCCCAAGTTGCACTTGGCGCACTTGATGCCGAACAACCTGCGGAATGGGATATAAAACAGACAGCTTTGAATGCCGTTTGAACGCTTTATTGTCGACGTTGCGCCGCCCCAGCCGCATTACCTGACGTAGTCTCTCTTGCAGTAGGTTTTGCCGTCCCGCACGAAACAAGTGCAGCTCTCGTCCAGGTATTGGCTGCACTCGGCACACTTGAGGCAGGCTGCGTGCCACTCGAGGTCCGGGGAGACTCTCAGGATGTACTGGTCGTGGATCTGGCTTCCGCATCCCACACACATGGCGAATCCTGGCTTCTCTGCGCAAACCACGGTCGCACCAAAGTCATTTCAAAAATTGCTTGACATGGTTGTCCTCCGAGAATGGATTTGCATTCTGCATATTTTTGCAAATGCGAGAAACGGCATTAAAGCCCCGCACGGTTCGCTGCATCATTTACAAAAATGTGTAATGTCGCTGGCCCCTTCCCGACAACCCCCAACCCAAAAATACATTAAACCCACTCTTATACTTACTTTTGGAATGATCCCCCATATCACCCAAGAAAGAAGAGCTGAAAATAATATCCACCATACAGGAAGGAGGAATGGGCGAGCTTGAGGTGCGCAAAAAAAGATGGATGTGAGGAGTGAGTGAGTGGGTGAGTGGCCCTTCCCGAGGTTGCCTCCCTCACAACTTGAGACAAACCCCGACTGACTGCAAGCAGGACGTCCACGAGGAGGTGGAGCAGGAGGAGTGAGAAAGACCAAGAGGAAAGGGAGGGAGGGGGGAGAGGTAGGGGGGTCAGTGAAGAGGCTGCAAGGTCCCACGCGCGGTGACTATGACGTCATCACGTCCGAGCCCGACCCTCCAATCCCATGCAGCCGTGCTGAAAACAATGATGGACACTTGCAGCAATATATATATATATATCAGGGTGTGATGCGTGTGTGTGTGTGTGTGTGTGTGTGTGTGTGTGTGTGTGTGTCTGTGTGTCTGTGTGTGTATGGATTGATAGCTCAGTCAGCAAAGGCATTTATCCCAGATTTGGCATGATGGCACTGGCATAATGTATGTGGGCCAAACATGGCCCAAAAGCAGCAACTTCGGCGTGAAGTATGTGAGCCGGAAATTAATTTACCACTGTGGCCCATTTATGACAAGATTACCATTATTTTTATTTTTTGGACAACATTATTATTATTAATACTACTTCTACTACTAATAATGACTTTACTTTTACTAGTATTACAACAATTACAACGACTACTACTACTGTCATATATTCTTTATCCTCACTTGTACTATTTAGCATTTGACTCAGCATGATTCAGACTTGATCTTAGTTTTACTACTTGGTGCTTTCTACTATCTTTGTGACTGCTTTATTCCTGTGTATGATGGTTGTCCATGTTCAGCACTTTGTTCCAGCTTCAGCTGTTGTTAAAGCGCTATATAAATCAATATGCATTGTATTATACTACTATTACTACTGATCCTGACCTACGCAGTTACATTGGCCAGATATTAACAAACGGGAAATTAGTTTGTCCGCCCCTCCATCTGTCCACCCTTCAATCAATTCACCTATTCATCCATCCGTTTCATTTTATTTTTACAAAACATTTACACATTTAGATATTTATTATTTAAACAAAATATAGTTTGCATGAATCTAACATACTGAGTCAGCAATTTTCAGCATCTTCAAATATGAAGCCCCGTGTTAAACGCATTGTTCATTTCAGTAAACAAAGTAAACAAAATATCGAGGAGGGTCTTACGATTATGTATTTTATGTACAATTTTAATGAGGGGGAAAAAAGAGGCAGAGACATAACTGACTTGGGTGGCTCATGGACCACCCCTTATGTACAATACTGATCTGAACAAGACTGACATCTAGTGGATTGAAATGGAAACTACACTTGATCCGCCTTTTCTCGATAGTGACATCTTCATGGTCTTGAATCAACGTTAAAGATTCATAGAAAAATATCGAGGACTATGTACATCTGTCTCATGATGGAGTACAATGTGCGTATTTTTCCAATTAAATACGACTGGTTAATTTATGTAAGTGAAAAGAATCCAAATTGTGATTGTAAAATAGCCGCCGCATTTATTCTGGGTGAGCAATGGCCTCTCTGAAGGCCACAACACTATGAGAAGCACTGACAACATACAGTGAGACCTCAACTTACAAACGCCTTATCTTACAAAGTTTTCGTCTTACAAACGTCAAATTTATGAAAATTAAACCTTATAATAAGCACTATTTTCATAATACACACCCACCACGGCTGGCGGAGTGATCTTCGGCGGAAGCACACGACCGAACAGCAACAACAAGTTACCAACAGTCCATATGGAAGGTGACTCTCCTTCCATAAGCCATCAACGACCATCAAAAAGGTAAATAAAACAGCACAGCACAGTTTATTTCTTTAATTACAGTCCTCATGTAATGCGCCTCTTTTTCCAAACAGCAATTCCCTTTGACCTTCGACCTCCAACGCCATTCCATTCCTTACAATTCCCATTCATTACAATACAATAGCACATTTATTATACATAGAATAAGGTATGTTGTGTGTAGTTTTAAAATATAAGTATAAATAAAAGTATATTTTATGGAAACCCAGGAACGGATTATTCCCATTTTAATGGTTTCCTATGGGCATTTTTTTTTAGATACACACTTTTCGCCTTACACACTCTGTCGTAAGTTGAGGTCTCACTGTACTTCATGTCTAACATTTGTTCCATGAAAATGGATGCTGCAATTTATTTTGGGGTCCAATCACATTTGTTGCCTTGTTAGATAATATTCAGAATTGGAATCAACTATCTTGGCACTCGTGCTATGGCCAGTCAGTGCGTAGAAATACACTGTATGTTGTATAAATCTTCCAAAAGTTTTTTAAAAAGTTTTTCAAAAAAGTGACAGTGTGTGTATTAATAGTGCATTTCAATATGAAATCTGTACTTTAAGGAGGACATGAATAAATTTCATGCAGACTGAATTGTACATTTCGAGAGCTGTAATGTGTTTAAGTAAAGTCTCGTCCAGTCACCTCACATTTCTAATGGCTTTTCTATTCAATTTGCATGCATTGGACTGGCTCTGTCTTATTTGAATGGAGCTCCCTGGAATAACTGGAGCTGACTGTTTTTTTTTTTATAAATCATTATTATTATTACTGAAGTCCGCTACAAAAATCATACTGACTAGGAATTGAAAGTTAAACTTGATTAACACTCACATTTGCATTTGTGTCTGTGTTTGGATGTGTGCTCCCGTGCATGTATTTTGAATGATTTTTTTTCAGTTTTGTGAGTTATTTACTAAACTAATATTATACTGTATACATGGTTGGTTGTGTTTTTTTTCAGCATTCAATTGTTACCCTTACATTTGGACACACAAAATTGCCATTTTAACAAAATTCTATCCCAGATTTGATCCAGTTTCAAGATTTTCTCAACCTTTTTTGAAATCAGTCCCAGTCGCCTGAACCTGGTCGCAGTTGACCATACAAGTTCCGCTGTACGGTACTCTATAGTATTATTCTACATTATTCATTCATTAATTTTCCAAGCTGCGTATCCTCACAAGGGTTAAGGGACTGTCATATCCACGGAGTAAGATGCAGAAATAGCGTCTTTTCCGCACAACATTTAAAAAATGTATATTTTCTGTGTGGATTCAAATATCCGTCATTGCTGTTTTTGTGTTATCATTACACAAGTGAACAAGGTTCCATTGGATTTGACGAAGAATGACGGAGTCACTCAGTGGGGCATATTCCTGTTAGTAACCTGTTAATGGTGGGGCAAACATATCTTTCAATAGCTTCACTGTCCGAATCACATGACAAAGGTCCCAAAAGAATGTCTAATCAAGCTTTGATGGGGCATTAACATCATCAAATATGCATGACACTTATCCACTTAAACTTTGGCAACTGACTCATGTCTGGACAATGTCTGTGTATGTGTGTGTTTGTGTATCTGCATGCGTGTGTGTATGTGAGTGTATGCGTGTGTGTGTGTGTGTGTGTGTCTCCCAGCCCATTTGACGGAACTTTTGTGCAGTGCCACATTCTCTTGAATGTTTTACATTGGGATGGCAATCTGCCTCCATTGTGTTGCCAAAAAGATTAGAAATTCAAAGTGGCCTCCCGACTACCTCTTGCCAAGATAATCTGTCACCATTTTTTACCAGTTGATTAGGGTGGTCTGGAAAAAAAAAAAATAGAGATATATTTAAATACATATTGGATTAGATTATCCTTTATTAGTCTTGCAGTGGAGAAATTTACATTTCACAGCAGCAAAGTGAAGAAAGGAAGAGGAAAGGAAAGAAAGAAGTAGAAAAACAAAATACAGGAGCTGATGTAAAGGCAGCAACTCTCGCGGCACAATCTTGAAGTCAAAACAACCAAAAAAAACGCTAAATAACAAATAATATGTCAAGACAAAGACAGTCATTCAATCTTAAGCACTTTCTGCACCCTCTTTGTTCCATGAAGCAGTTCGAGATTAAAGAGGAAAGGATCAAAGCGTCCTTTTAACCAGTGGATCAAGGACGTCGTGGAATGTGCACGTCTACTACAAGCTAAATGTTGAAAGCACACATGAAGCTGTAGCACCCATTGATTGTCTCACATCTCCTTTCCCATGTAAATCCGCTTCAATTCCAAGCCGCGACAGTGTTTAAATAAATAAATATATATATATATATATATATATATATATATATATATATATATATATATATATATATATATATATATATATATATATATATATATATATATAGTGCTTCCCTCCGAGATTGTATTGGTTTAAATAATTCACATGAAACAAAAAAAAATAAATCATAATTTGCATCTGATTTTGAAAAAGATTAGACGTTAGCTACAAATAGAAGCAATCAGAGGCATTCAAATATGCAAACTCTGATCATCAAAGATTTGATATGGAATCGCTATTTATTATATGTGAAAAAGACTCCCTCGTGTGATGGAAGGCCTTTGTGAGAGACAAAGCGTGTTGCAGATTTATAATTAATTACACGTGCGGAGTTAATGCGCCATTCACATGATAATTAGGATTAATTTTTGATTGTCGCCTCAGGGCGGCACTGCATTGCGCAGGCGGCCATATTATTACCTTATTAGAGTAACTGTCAGGCACCTTCTATAGTTTACAAATGCATTTCCTTGTCTCTAGTTGTTGCTTAGGAGCGTCTGGAACAAGAAGCTATGTCACTTTGATGGGGCTTGCTGCGCCCATGTGTTTGCATCAGTCACAACAACGCCGTCATTCGGCACTTTCTGTCCGAGGCATCATCGTCACTCACACAGTTATTTGTCTTCACGGACAAGGAGGGATTCCATTAAAATGAAGGTCATGTTTGTTGGTGTGTTCCTTGCGTTGTATTCTGTCATGTTTAGCAAAGCAGAAAAATAGGAAGGAAATGTTGTGGAATTAAAGCAACATTCTGCAAAGTGTTGTCTTGGGGGTTTGGCACCATGACTCCGCCTACATTTGTTCAGAGCAATTTATATATATAATCAGTGGGGGACGGTCATGGCCTGAAAAGCCTTCTTTGCTGGCCTAAAAACATCTGAATCCCGGACTGATGTTAATTATAATTTGTCCATGAATTCTAATAAAATAATTCCAAATGGTCTTTCAGCCGCCTTTCATTAATTTCCGCTTGTTGCGCTGCTTCCAGTCGTGTGTTTTCGTATTCAAGCATTTAAACCAGGGGTGTCAAAGTCATTTTTTGCCGCGGGCCACATTGTAGTTATGGTTTCCTCTCGAGGGCCGTTATGAATTTGGGGAACCCATTAGAATGTTTAAATCCCTTCAAATATTACATATAGAGCACACAGCAAATTAATGAATAACTCGTTTTCAAATCTGAAGTCAAGAATAATGACTTTTATTGTGGTTGACATCCAAAAATATGAAATTTTGGCTCAGATTTTAGCAATCATCATGGAATTTAACAAGTGTGATTTGCTTTCGCGGGCCAAAAAAAATGACGGGCCTTGACTTTGACAACTGTGATTTACAGGCATCGAGCACATTTATATTTACAATTTGTACAAAGTATGTCCGTCTGTTTCAACGAAACTTCAGTATTTGCATTGGTAACAATTGCATGGCTTTGGAGTAACAGTAATGAAAAAAGAAGGCCCTGCTGTGAGGAGGTTTTTTATTAAAGCAACCAGAATTACATCCCTGATCCACTAGTGAAAAGGATGCTTTGATCCTCTCCTCTATCATTTAGAACTGCCACAAAAAGGGTACAGACAGCAAGTGCTCAAGAATCAATAATTGTCTGTGACTTTTGTGTTGTCACATTATGTGTTATTTAGTTTTTTTGTTCTTTTGACTTCCAGACGGCGCCGCGAGAGTGGCTGCCTTTCCAGCAGCTCCTATATTTTGTTTTTGTACTTCTTCGTTTCCTTTCCTCTTCCATTCATAACTTTTCGGCTGTTTAATGTAAATTTATCCACTGTGAGACTAATAAAGGATAATCCAATCCAATATGTACAGTAAAGTCTCGTTATATCGATATCGGATATATCGATAGTCCCGGTTACATCGATACTATTTCCATGCACGCACGGGGAAAATTACATGCGCGCAGGGTCGGATATATCGATAGTCCCGGTTATATCGATATTTTTTGGACTCCCTTGAATATCGATATAACGAGACTTTACTGTATATAAATATATACATATATATTTTTATGTTTTCCAGACCGCCCTAACAAACTGGTAAAAAATGGTGACAGATTGTCTTGGCAAGAGATAGTCAGGAGGCCATTGTGAATTTCTAATCTTTTTGGCAACACAATGAAGGCAGATTGTTTCACAACTACACTTGATGTATAGTCAACTACTGAAGCCGATGAAAAGATTAATAAGAGACAAAAGTTGAGAGTTCCAGGTTTTATCACATGCTATTTGCATCTGGGTGTATTGAACAAATCAGGAAAGCATATCTTGTTTGAACATGTGAGCAAAAGTTTTGGAACGGACAGGGATTGTTCATTTTGAAATGCTTTTCCGAGACGTTACCGCAGCCCCTTTCAGTTCTCAGGTGCAATTCCATTTTCAGTGAAGTTTCTCTTTCATTGAAATGCAGTGCAGTAGGATTCGAAAGGGGCTTCTAACAGGAGTAAGTACTTTTCACTGCTAGGAATTGTGAAACTCAACAGAAAAATCTTCAACGATGTTTGCGATGATCTGTCCATGCACCACAAAAAAAGCTTTCATTGTCTTTGGCACTCACCTTTTCGGTGGCATTTCCAGATGAAGTGTCGCATGGCATGTCATACTGTGCCTCTTTTGTAGCACGTTCATGGTCTCACACCTGAGGGGAGGGAGCACAGTTGTGTGAACGGAGGCATTTGAGCATCACATTAGTTTTTTTTTTTTTTTTACAGGACAGCAGGTGTACGACGGACCTTCTCCTTCCACCAGCTGTGTGCCCAAATGTGTGTGTGCGTGTGTGCTTGTGTGTGCATGTGTGTGTGTGTGTGGAGAAAATGGCTATGACCCATAGCAGTGGTAAAATTATCAAAGGTTGGCAACATGCCCTCCCTGACCCCTCAACCACAAAGCCCTCTATTACAACAACAAATGCATCCACTTTGCCCAAAAAATAACTCTAAAGCAGTTTGTGTGTGTGTTTGTGTGTGTGTGTGTGTGTGTGTGTGTGTGTGTGTGTGTGTGTGTGTGTGTGTGTGTGTGTGTGTGTGTGTGTGTGTGTGTGTGTGTGTGTGTGTGTGTGTGTGTGTCTCCCTTTGGATCAACAGTGGCTTTCATAGTGTATTATCTGGCCCAGCTTTTAACTCTAGCAGAACTGTGTTCACAAATTGATGCTCTGCTCCAGTGGGGCTGTAGCTGCAACATTAAATTGTACTGAAATATTCATATGTGAGTGCATTTAGCTGAGAGCAATTGCTGTGCGACTCTCGAGAGGCTGCATGGAAATGTTGTGCCCCCCACCCCCCACCTCAATCCCACCCGATACACATACATACACACACACACAACACCCGGAGACCGACCCAGGACACTGATTGAGTTTGGAGGCAAGACAAATGAAGCTGAACGCAGCACAAATTTCTAATTGTATCACAATAGTGGACAGACTGAAAAAGTTAATTGGGGGTGAAAGAAAATATCAGATTTTGCACAATGAGAAGCCCAATGGAAGACCACCCAGTTCTGACATTTCTGTTTTTCCATCTTTAGTTGATTTCCGTGCACTTAAAAAAAAAAAAAAATCACAGTTGCTTTAGATGATATGACACTTTTCGCCTGTAGAGGGCAATATAGTGCAAGTTGGCTAATTATCTCTCGCCGCAGCTTTTAATAAATGAACGCGTCAGTGCACCCTCCAATTTCTTTTAAATGCCTTTTCCTGCACGGTCATTGTGTATTCATGTAAGTCAACGTGTTTATTGAATATGAATATGTAAATCAACTCAGATAAAGGGGAAAAAATACAGAATCCGACGGATGACTATTCCCCCACAGAGGCTTCGTCCTTTTTATCCTGAAATGTTCACTGATTTGGCCACCGCGTCGCTAGCCAAGCGTAAAGTACAAGCTTACATGTTGCATCGCTGAATTAAGGGCGAGGACATTATTTAATTGAGCACTCGGAATTCCCGCGGGACGGCAAGTGCTCATGGTGATCACATGACCTGACACGTGCCACAACAACAACAATAGTAATTGTTTTTTTCCTGCTGCTGTTTTTTTGGATCAGTGGGCGTCATACTTGATTTGAATCCTTTAATAATGATATATTGAAGACTATTTAACGGAGAATAATCAACACAACGTCATTATGCTGGATAATTCAATATTGATATATAAAAATATTTCCTCCAACTAACTCCACTCACTATTTTCAATGAACTGACCCACTTTTTAATCTAAGAGCCATTGCAAGTATCCAAGAAAAAAAAATCGTTGTTGCCATAACAACAGTCTCCTCAGTGAATTCTTCGCACACTTGTTGGGGAGCAGCGTGCACTTAAGAAAAATGTCGGCAAAAGGAGAACCTGAGAAGCTTTTTAAAGCGTCATGTATAATTCATTTGTATATCTTCTTTTTTCTTCTCCAACTTCGTGTGTATGTGTGAGACGTGTTCTCAATCTGTCACTGTTTGTTCTCAATGAGCCTTTTTTTTCGCCCCCTCTCTTGTTCCTACTCAAATGCCCACGCCCAGCTGTTTAGCACCACGCACCCTCAAAAATCTCTACCACGCACTCACAACCCAATCACATGATGTGAATGTTTATCTTCAAGTATGCACTCTGCTCAGCTGGAGACCTTGCAGCGGAACTCACTTTATTTTATTTTCAACATGTTTTTTTTTTACTTATAGAGACATTTCATCTGTCATAAACTGTGTACCGTATTTTCCGGGGTATAAGGCGCAGTAGAGTATAAGACGCACCCCCAATGAATGCTGTATTTTCAAACTTTTTCCATATGTAAGGCGCACCTTCAATGAATGAAAAAAAGTTAACCCTCTCATTCCCTCAGATCCTCTTCCTCCCTCCACTTCTGTGTGCAACCTGCTCGTCTCAGCACGATGGGGGATAGAGCGTTCAGCCGCTCTGGAACTCACTTCCTCCCAACATTCTTAACATTGATTCTCTTCCCACCTTCAAATCTCATCTCAAAACCCACCTATTTAAAATTAAATTCTGTGTAGCTTTATATGTTGTTTCTCTTTCTAATTGTATTTTATTTAATATTGTACCTGTTTTTTCTCTAACTTGTCTGTGAATGGAAAGTGCCCTTGAGAGCTTGGAAAGGCGCTTGAAAATAAAATGTATTATTATTAATTATTATTATTATTATTATAAATGACCGCTTCACCTGACCTTTCAACAATTTACATTATATGGAGTTCTTCTTCTATTCCTAATTTAAAGGACAACCGACGTCACTTTTTTGTTTTTTAACTGACATCAGAAAAACGTTTTATATCATCTAAAATACCCTAAACACGCAGTATGATATTTTCAGTCAAATGCAAAACACCAATAAAAATGACTTAAAGTGTCCAAAATCTGCAAAAAATTGAGCTGCGAATTGGGCATTTTCAGAAAGTCCCGCCCCCAGTTCGTGACGTCACGCCAAGACGTCTTGCTGGAGAATCCAAACAATGGCTTCAGATTCGGAGAATATGCTTTCTTGTTACACATCCAGTTATGAATATGATTCAAATAGTTTTGAAGAGGAAAGCATACATGTTTGCAATCGATTAAATAATTTATTCCATGCCATTTTGAGGCAACAATGGGGCAACAATGGATCATCAGAAAAGAGGCACAAAATGGCGACCTCCAGTGGCCACTTCCGCTTGCACAGGCTGATAAATTCCTTATATGGAGCTTGGACTCCCTCTTCTGGCGGCTTTTGGGTGCAACACGGTTCTCAGACCAAACATGTACAGCAAAATACATTGACGTGATGGAAGGACGCTACAATGCGTCTTTTTTTAACGGTCAGGGGGCGGTCCTTTCATGACATCACGTACGGACCAGTCACCAACTCAAAAACAAGACTTCCTGAATATTCAGAGCGAGTCTTAAAATATAGCTATATGCAGTGGAATCTTTGTGAAATACCCTCAGTAGAAGTCATTTGAAGCCATTTTACAAATTATGGACACAACTTGTCCGGAGACGTCGGTTGTCCTTTAAATTATATGGAGTTGATATTTGGAAAATACAGAGTGGTTTGTCTATTGGATTTATTTTTAAACATTTGTAATTTTTTAAACAGAGTTTTTCTAGTCTATTTCAATTGGACCCCTTTGAAAGGCAACAAGTGTTGAAAAATAAGCATAATAAATTACAGAATTAATTAGATTTTTATGAAATTATTATTTTGAGTGTCTATGAGACACAAAATAAGAAATGAAGTCTCAAATCCAAGTTCTTCCTTTTGTTTAATGAGAACGCAAAGACTGATCATGTAATGTTAATACGGCTAAAGTGGCTCCCCGTGTGCCATGATTAAAACATGTCAATAATGGAGCGTCTAATGGTCACTGTTCATTACCTTAGTTTTAGATGGCCGTGACAGTGAGCGGCGCATTTCCTCGTCCCAGAAGCCATTTCACTTCTTGGCACCGACAACCTGTCACACATGGACGCTCGAGTCTCACGTATTGGTATTTTGTCTCCATGTGAATTATTCACGCCGATTTTGGTCTACCTGGGACTTGGCGGGTCAGGGTTCACGATGGTGAAAGGCTCACATGAGGAGGAGTCAGAGAGGATAGAGAGGGGTGGGGGGGTCTTGAAACAAGAGGTGTCAAAATTAATCGATTTATCAACACCTGATCGATTATCAAATTGTAAAGTCTTGAGACTTTTTTATGATGCGCTTTAAACAGAAAGGGTATAAGGAATTACCTGTTTTATTTTGGCTGTTTTATGTCATCAAATCACAACACCTTGGAATTGGCAATGATATTCCCCAAACCTGTCCCACCCCCTCAAAATTCTAACCCCCCCACAAATAAAGTTTACAAAAAAATGTCTGGCCACATTAAAGTGCAAAAGAATTTGCTCGCTATTTTCAAGAAGTATTTTGCTTATTTAAGAAAATCTTGCTTATTTTTTGTATGTATAAATCAAGTCATGTTTCCAATTGAGTCGTTTGGAAATAATGTTTTAAAAAGTTATTTGTTAATCAATGCATTCATGTACACTGTGTGTCTCTATTTTTAAAAGAGAGACCATGGTGGATTAAAATTAATCAGGAGGAAAATGCTTTTGAAATCCCCTCTCGCCTCCTGACCCTTTTTTATCAGAATCAGAATCAGCAAGCCTTTAATAGACCCACAATGGGGAAATTTGCAGTTTTAACCAGTTGGAAGTCCCAAATTTGAGGAAAATCAACTTGGTTTGATTAGAAAACTAACCAGAGCCATTCACTGAAGGCTTTAAACATCCCTTTTACTGGTTTCGATTGGGAGAAAGTTTTCTGCCTTTAAGAGCAGTTCAGAGCCACTTCTGGATGTCCAACGTGTTCAATAACACGTTCAAGTTAATGAGGGACGGGTGTGGGACTGCTGGGACAGATAATTATGAAGTCAATATAATACAGTAAAGTCTCGTTATATCGATATCGGATATATCGATAGTCCCGGTTATATCGATACTATTTCTATGCACGCACTGAGAAAATTACATGTAAACAGGGTCGGATATATCGATAGTCCCGGTTATATCGATATTTTTTCGGACTCCCTTGAATATCGATATAACGAGACTTTACTGTATTTAAGTCATTCACTGCCATTTCCGAATTTACTCGGGAATTGAAAATGTGACAGAGAGCGCCATTCCCGAATTAGTTCGGGTTTTGTTTTTTTCTTACTTGGGGCTGATAAAGCACTGGCCATGGCCTCTGGCAATGTGTTTCCTTTCCATAAGGGGGCATCATTCCCCCTTTTCCGGGTTCGTGCTTTGTTCCAGCGTCAGCTGTTTTTATAGTGTGATATAAACCAATATTTATGGGTTGCATTGTATTTTGGACGGCTGCCTTTCATTTCAAGCTCATATAACTCCAGACCCATATAATTTAGGATTATTTTTTTTTTCTGCTGAAAGAACAGAGTTTATGGTTTCTTACGCTGCATTGAATATTTATGTAGTCCTGAAACTAAACTATTCTGTGGGTCCTGGAATTTGAGTGAAAATGACAAAAACGATGGCACTGGCGTGGACACATTTTTGCATGTTTGGCAGTGAATGAGTTAAAAAGGTTGGACACATTTCATTGTGAGTCGATTTAAAGAAAGCAGACATTAATTACATTGATTATAATGGGAAATGTGTCGCTTTCCGAATTTATCGGTTTTCGAAGTTTTCTGGAATGGATTACGGTCAAAAACCGATGTTTGACTGTACGTATACCCAGAATTGGATATTTCATTGCAAAATCAAACGTGATCCAATGTGACATTTCAAAATGTGTGCCATTGTGATGCCATTGATCAGCCATTCAAATTTCTCATGGCAGCAACACAAGCGCAGCCGGCAGTCAGCCTCTGAAGAAAAGTAGTTGCACAGTCGCACTGAGCCACATTGCTTTTGTGTGCGTCGGGCTTTTGTGTCACTCTCACAAAGTTCAAGTTTTCATTGAGTTCAGATGTACTGTAAGTGTGCTATGTGTCCGACACGTGTCCCAGAGGTGTGTCAGCCGGACCAAGTAGACGGTATTTCTCATCAAACGAGGACTCGACGGCGCCGCCCTGCAGGTGGATGAGAGGCTTGGTTTGCAGCAGGACGCAGCCTCGACCCCGGCTCTCCTGGTTGTTCCTCCGGTTGAACACCTTTATTCTGTTGTCCATCTCTGGGCTAGCTTTCTCGGAGCCAGTGGGACTGGGGAGCTTAAGGTTGACCGGATCCACCGTCAGTCCTTTCTGAGCGAGGCAGGAGTCCTCAGAAAGAGACGAAAGGAGCTCTTGGACCACCGTGCTTTGATCCTGGCTCGAAAAAGAAGGGGCGCAGCATGGGAGGGAGCTGTAGCTTAGGTTCAGATCGTGAGCGGCGTAGGACTGGATGTGATTGGTCGGGAGGTGGATGTCAATGGAGGCCGTGGTGACCACGTGGGGACCTAAGCCACAAGTCCTGCCATCTTTTAAGAAAAAAGGTCAAGAAAACAACAATCACGCCTTGTTGGCTTTGTTTCTGCCAGAGCCCCTTGTCCTTTCTCTGATGTGTGAGGCGGGAAAACCCAGAGCGGATTGTGTTGTCCTTTTTCAAGGATGAGTCAGTGTTGAGTGACTTACCGCTGCTTGCTTCACTGTAGTACTGGCTGATGTAGTTGTTCATGTCATCGCGTACAACTGGATCTGGTTAGGGAAAAAATATGGAATAAATTCATAAATACATTCAAAAGGCACACAATCAACTTAATTGGATTTAACGGCCGATCCATTTCAGTACAAACATGACAAACAAGCCCAAATGGAAACTATCTGAAATGTTTACATGGACTTATTGACAGAAATAGCCAGCGCCTCAGGCCACAGGTGCTGGAAAGGCTCACGCTCCGCTTGGCGCTGCATTAGCCGGATAGTGCAGCAGGTAATAGACCGGACCCGTTTAGGCTGGGCTTGGCTTGACAAAAGTGGGCCCGCATGAGAGCTCTTTGTTGGGGGAGGAGGAGGGGGTCGAATGGGGGTGATCTTGTGCTCGCTTGATTGGTCTTGAGCTCACTGTCTGCTGGCTGAGTGCGAAGCGCGAGTAGCTTGAGTGCAAGCCCCCGTCTCGCGGGACACGCTGCTGCTGTTGCAGACTCTGATGGGTAATCTCATTTATTTTTCATTCTAAAATATTAATCCCTGGGCCACCCCCGGAGAGGAGGCATTGCACTCACTAAAACAAGACGGAGACAATTGCCGCGCAATTAATAACACATGAGTGATGGAGGTGAGGCGGTGGGGGAGGGGGGGGGGTTGAATTGGCTGTCCAGCATACATAAAAAGGCTCTCGGCCCTTTTTTTGTGAGACGGCCCAGTTATCAAGCTGTCACTTGTGTGTGGAAGAAGAGAGGTGACACGCTGGGTCCTTTTAGTGCAGCCGTAGACTCCACTGTCGTTCAGAGACTTGATGTAGTGCTGCTGCACCGCTGGCCAAGAAATTACAATCCGTCTGGATATCATCATTTATCATGACAATTTTTTTGTTTACCTTTGCGTGTGAGAGATACCCTGTTAGTCATGGGCGTACGGGCGATGGGCACCTCACATTGGTTACCAATAAATCTCAAAATGTAAAGCGTCCCCTACACATGCAATTCCATCTGTAGATTTTGGGACAGTGAGGAAAATCCCTTGATAAAATGCATGCTCTATGGGGTTTAAGTAAGGTCACTTTTATTGTAATGGCTGAACCTAAGCGGTGTTTTGGAAGGGGTGAAACCAGGTTTTGGTGAAAAACTGCAAAAACGCAAAAAAAGGGGGGAAAAAACGGGTTTTGTTAAAAAAAAACGGCACTGTTTTTGGTATAAAACTAGAAAACTGAGGAAAAGCAGGGGTAAACTGGTTTTGGTTTAAACCTGAAAACGGCAAAAAACGAGGTAAAACCCGATTTCGGTGAAAACCGCAGAAAATTGGGAAAAATTGGATTTTGGTGAAAAATGGGAAAATCGCAAAAAAAATGGGTTAAAAACTGGTTTTGGTGAAACCCGTTAACAAAACAAGGAAAACCGAAACTGAAAAACAGAAAACCGCGAATAAGAGGGTAAAACCGGGTTTTGGTGAAAATTTGAAAACCGCGAAAAACTGTTTCAAAACGGGTTTTGGTGGAAAACGGAGTAAAACCTGGTTTGGGTGAAAAACAGGAAAACTGCAAAAAATGGGAGGAAAACGGGTATTGGTGAAAATCGCGAAAAACAAGGAAGAAACTGTTTTGGTGAAAACTGGAAAACTTAGGAAAACTGGGGTAAAACAGTTTTGGTGAAAACCGCATAAAACGGGGTAAAAACGGGTTTTGGTTAAAAACAGGAAAATCGTGAAAATAGGGATAAAAACTGTTTTTGCTGAAAGCTGCGAAAACCGCGAAAAACAGGTAAAACCGGGTGATGGAAAATTAAAAAAGGAGCAAAACTGGGTAAAAACGGGTTTTGGTGGAAAACAGGATGAAGTGTGTCAAATAAAATGTTGATTTTTTTGGTAGGATTCAGAGCAAAGATGAAAATTGTATAATGATAAAAAACAGCAGTGCAGTAAGTGCTCAATGACCTGCTTCTTGGAGCAGATGTTGTGCTTGAGTGACAGTGGATGTTGTGGACAGTGGATGTGACACGATTTCGTACTTGGAAGGTGGCATCAGACTCCGTCTCGAGGGACAATTGGGATTTCTGGGGCAGGGTGTCGTCGCTCAGGTGAGAACAAAGTTGGGATGCTGACTTGATTGGCGGTGACTTGACCCAAACATGCACCTGCTGGCCTATAAATTCTTCTCCCGGTGACCATGTCAACGTTGAAAAAAGGCCCACTTTGTATCCCGCAACCAAATTTGTCATGAGCATTTTGCCCCTGGGATAATATTGCGGTGGTCGATTGTGGCTTGCAGGTGAATGAGAACAGATGTTGACAGGAGCCCACTGCTCTCCTAACAAGGCCCAATGCACAGAGCATTTTGTCCCTGAAACAGCCATCGTCGACCGCATGGTGGCTGAAGCACGACAGGAGCTGAGAGTGACACTGTGTCCAAAAAAAACATGCTTGTTTTCTCCAGCGTTCGGCACATTCTGAAAGCTTTCTTTTTCTTTTTTAAACCTCTGCATTGATCCCGTGTGCCTGCGGTCAGATGGCTGCGGTGTGTGAGAATGGAGGGAGCTAAGGGGCCGCTCCAGGGCAATGTCAAGCTTACACTGCACCGGCATCCTCTTGGCCTGATGCTGCACCATTAGGGACTGTTTGTTCCACAGAATTATACACGTATGTGACGGCGCACCTCTCCTCTGGTTTGTCATTTTGCCACCTCAAGCAAACCCTCCACCTGGCCTGATCACAAACGTTGCACTTAAATTGAGTTTTTGAAAGTGTTCTATCTTGTAATATTGAAGAACGCCCTGATGTGAAAGCAATAACTTTAGAACAGGGGTCGGGAACCTATGGCTCGCGAGCCATGTATGGCTCTCTTGATGATTGCATCTGGCTCGCCGATAAAACTCAATACATATTCTCGCTTTTTCGCTGTTCCTGTTTGGGCTGCAGTTGGCGGAAAGCACAATTTTGATTGAATGATACTGAGCTAGGTTGGCGGAAAGCGCAATTTTGATTGGATGATACTGGCCGTTCATGTTGAAACAGGTAAACGGCCCTTTTAAATAAGCCCGACAAGTAAAACAAAAAAAAAAATGTGGTATCGTATACTTCAGGTTGAATGGACCCAGGATTTGCCTTTGTGGAGAGAAAAGGTTCTGATTCTCATTTGCAATGAAACAATACCATCGATGAAACTGTCGAATGGCAGTGGAACTTTGACACGCCCCATGCTACGTTATCATTAGCATCAATATACTTCTGCAGGAGACTGCAGAAAGCAACCGGGCAAGCTCATGAGCAGTGTGCAGGCTAGCGAGCAGTAACTTCGCCTATGGACCCGGCAAGTTGACTTTCATTCCGATCGTTTGGCTGGATTTTTACCAACCATGAGCCTTTCTTCCGCCGGAAGTATACGCCAAAACATGTCAGGTAATTGAACACCTAAAGAACACTGTATGTAAGAAAATAATCTGTTTTAAATTAGATATCAAGTAGACAGGATGAACTTAACAGAAACATTTATGTTAATGGTGAATACTATCACAAACTTATTTTAAATAATACATTCTGGCATTTTGTTGAAAAGTGGCCGTGCGTGCATGCCTGTGTGTGTGCCTCTCAATGATAAACATGTCTAAACATTTTACTTTTATGGCTCTCTTAGTCAAAAAGATTCCTGACCCCTGCTTTAGAACATCGCCATTAAGTGTCACCAATTAAATGGCCACAAGGAGACGCGTTTTTCTTGGGTCACTCCAATAATCCAGAACAGCAATGCATTTGAAATTTTAAATTGTGAAAATATGTGTTGTTGCCTAGGCTATGAGTTTTACTGTACCAGCTGATATATTCTGTATTTGAGTCAGAATGGAAACAAACATATAAGGTTGATCATATAATCAAAGAAAAAAATTGCCTCAAACCCTATGCTGTTGGGTTATGAATATTTCTTTCATACATGCAGTGAAAAATGTACACGCCAAAAAAATACAATGTATTAAAAGTACACATTTTGTACACGTGCATATAATTTGTCTATTTCAGATATTTTTTATGCATCTGTGGCCTCCCACCCGCAGTGATGAAAAATTGTGGCCACCAGCATTTAAGTTGCTCATCCTTGCCGCAAAGGTACCCATGACGAGTATCATCCAGGTAGCCATTAAGTACAGTGAAATGTACCTGCAGCGGCGTGCAGCTCCCTGGGATTCCTGTGAGCTCCCTCGTCGTCCGACTCCCCGGGAGTTGAGCCCTCCACAACCTGCACACTCCTGCCCTGCTTGGCCCATACACGATGGATCTGCATAGCAGCCTCGCGCTCCGACGCCAAGTCCAGGTCCTGCTGGGCCAGGTGTGCCCGTAGCTGCCTGATCTCAAACTATATCACAAAGATGAACGGATGGGATTGAAAATGAGAAGATGAAAATGATGTTGTGGGGCGCGACGGGAGGGTGTAAAAGCTAACATTCATATAGTGGAGGACAAATATACTGGATTCAATTGGTTTAATTTAGTTATGTGATTATGTTGAGGAAATAATAACTGATCGATTTGTACTTGAACATTTTTATGGGTTTTGTTTTTCATTGAGAAATTATTTTTATGCATAAAAGCGCGCAGGATAAGGACAGTGAAGGTTTTTGTTTGACTTTATCTATGAGGCGTTGCTGCCCCCTTGTGACAATAAATTGACACACACTTAATAAATTTAAATGGCAAAGATACACGCGGGCGCATACACAATTGAGAAACTGAATAATGAATACATAATTTTCATATCTAATTTTTAGACGTATTTAAAAAATACCTACGAAGTCCGTTTAAAAAAAATATGGTTGATGTCCACCATTAAGAGTACAAATTTTATATTTTTTAATGAAAACAAATGATAAAATATGTGCTTTGCATCGATCCAGTGAGGCTGGCTAGAGTGAGAACCACATCAGCCTCATTTTTGAAGTCCTTTGGTTTAATCTTGGCCCACTGCGTCTTGTCTGAAGTGAACATTCTCACCGTTCAGTACCTGTTTTTCTCCCGTTATTCCAGAAACATGCACGTTATCTTAATTGAAAGACTTGAAATTTTTCCTCTGTGTGTCTGCTGTATGAGTCTGTGTTTTCCTCTGTATGAACCAATCTCACCTAATGTATCAAGATGCCTAGTGCATGGTCTTTAATTTATGTATAGTATGTAGTGTATTAACAATGCAACCCTAAGATTTGCAATGAGGTGCCATTATTTCATTCCTGTCATTCAACTGATTTATGTTTTTTTTTGTTTTGTTTTTAATTGGGGGTGGAGAGTGGGGGTGTTAGGATTAAAGAAAATGTGCTCACAGCCTGTTCCTGGCAGATCTGAGTGAGACGCTCCAGCTGCTCCTCTCGCACTGCTTTTGTTTTCTCGCACTGTTGGATCTCCAGTTCCATCTCCACTTTGACTTGGAGCACATAAGCTTACATGGAGGGATAGCACATACAATATAGACTTACTACAAATGCATTTTAGGACAATAAGCAAGGACATCAACACTACACGCTGTGTTGTTCATGTTCTTTCAATACTGCAGTAGATACACCACTAGATGACAGCAAAGTGCTGAGGTGGGCGTATTTTGGAGGGGAGGGAGCATAATACGGTGATACCGAGGCTTACAAACTTAATTGGTTCCCAGAAAGTACAGTATGTGTAAAGCAAAAAGTTCGTCTGCCAACCATTTATTTCTCATAAGAAACCATTAAAAATGAGAATAATTAGTTCCCAGGTCCCCATAAAACATAATTTCCTACTAAATAAGTCTTAAAACTAAACAAAATACACCTTATTTTATGTAGAAAAATGTGCTATTGTATTGCAATTAAAGAAATAAACTGTACTGTATAATCAAGTCGTTTTATTTACCTTTGTGATGGTCATTGATGTAGCTGCCTCTTGATAATTTCCAAGTGAAGTTGCCTTGCTTTCTCGCCGATAATACCCTCACTCACAATGTCCCCTGCTAGATGCTTTTCGTTAATCCACATCAACATAAGTTTTTCAACCTCTTCTATTGCCTGAGATCGTTGCATAGACAACACAGAAACACCCTTAGCCACACGTAGCAATGGTTGACTTATCGTACTGGTACTGGGATGCTAAGTCACACAAACGCACACCTCGTTTGTGTTTTTCGATGATCTCCTTCTGCTTGACCGTAATTTTCTTTTGTGTCCTCTTCGGCTTAACACTAGCCTGCGGTGGGGTCTTTTTCGGTCCCATAATAGAAAAAGTACTCCACTCGATAACAAACCACGTCTGCACTCAAAGGGGGTATGGAAAACTAGTCCGCCAGCCACCGTGGGGCTGTTGGACCGTGTGGTTTGGTGTTCATCCGCCGAAAACTAGTCCGCCAGCCACCGTGGCGCTGTGTGGTTTGGTTCGTCCGCCGCAAACTACAGTAAAGTCTTGTTATATCGATATCGGATATATCGATAGTCCCGGTTATATCGATACTATTTCTATGCATGCACAGAGAAAATTACATGCAAACAGGGTCGGATATATCGATAGTCCCGGTTATATCGATATTTTTTCGGACTCCCTTGAATATCGATATAACGAGACTTTACTGTAGTTCGTATGCCTCACGAGTTTAATGTTCGTAAGGTGAAAAGTTCATAAACTAAAGCGTTCGTAAGCCAAGGTATCATGTACTGATAAAGTGCATCTTTGCAGTGAATGTGTGGCCGGTTTTTGAGGATTATTGATGAAAAGCACCTCTCTTTGTTGAAGTGCAACCAGAGTAACCTGTGTGATCAGTTTGGAGGTTTATCCCGCATGCAGCAGGAGGACCGCACTGAGGGTGACCTCGACACGAATATCGAACCAGAGCACATTAGCATAGAGGAGAACAACCACTATATTCATTATGGGCCCTGTGAATGTGCTTATCCAGATCCTACAATCAATATAGGCTGGAGTAGGCGAGTGACAGCAAATTACTTGGGGATGATCAATAGCTATATTGCTCTGAATAGTAAATAATTTGAGAGAACGAGGTTACTCATCTCCTCTCAGAGTTAAGAGGGACCAGGTGCTCCCCACACCCAAAAAGGTTAACTGGGTCCATATGACTTAATAACCAGCATGAACATTGTCTTTGACTCACCATCGATGATCCTCTTCACCCTCCAGATGCGTAAGGTGATGATGAGGCTGATGGCATCCCAGGGGCTGCTGGGCCCGTTGGCTACCGTGGAGGCCACCATGGGGGCCAGAGACAACACGATGACGGCGCCGTCAAACACCTGATGGTGACAGTGCTAATAAAATCCCAAGCTTCTGATCGCCAAGGTTTATTTACATTAAACGGGGTAATGAAAACAACACGACATGGACAAAATGTATGAGTAAACCTAGCCACCAAAATCTGCAATTTATATTTGCTTGTCTGGTCTATGGTGAGGCAATTCTATTATATATTTAAAGGACAACCGACGTCACTTTTTTGTTTCTTAACTGACATGAGAAAAACGTTTTATAGCATCTAAAATACCCAAACCATGCAGTATGATAATTTTATTCAAATGCAAAACACCAATAAAAATGACTTAAAGTGTACAAAATCTGCCAAAAAATGAGCTGCGAATTGGGCATTTTCAGAAAGTCCCGCCCCCAGTTCGTGACGTCACGCCAAGACGTCTTGCATTGCTGGAGAATCTAAACAATGGCTTCAGATTCGGAGAAGATGCTTTCTTGTGACACATCCAGTTATGAATATGATTCAAATAGTTTTGAAGAGGAAAGCATACATGTTTGCAATCGATTAAAGAATTTATTCCGTGCCATTATGAGGCATTATTGAGGGGAAATCTCTCACCGAAAAAGATTCACAAAATGGCGACCTCCTGTGGCCACCTCCGTTTCCACAGGCTGATAAATTCCTTATATGGAGCTTGGACGCCCTCTTCTGACGGCTTTTGGGTGCAACACGAGGTCCCCAGACCAAACAAGTACAGCAAAATACATTGACGTGATGGAAGGACCGCTACATTGCGTCTTTTTTCGGTCAGCTCAAAAACAAGACTTCTTCCCCCAAGCCATTAACTCTTTGAACTCTTTAAACAGTAGCCAAAATGGAACTGTATAGTGCCACTTAGCAGTTTTTTTTAACGACGATACTAGTGCAGCGTGTTCTACCAGAAACAAATTCCTTGTGTGTTCTACATACTTGGCAATAAAGATGATTCTGATTCTGAATATTCAGCGCGAGTTTAAAACATGAAATATAGGTATATGCGGTGGAATCTTATTAAAATACGCACAGTAGAAGTCATTTGAAGCCATTTTACAAACTTTGGACACAACTTGTCTGGAGACGTCGGTTGTCCTTTAAACTCCAGCTTGGAGGGAAGGGTGTTTCCCTCCAGCCGATGCACCTGCGCTGCATTTCCTCATCCAGCCTGGCAATGTATTTAAGGACTAGCAAAATGTCTGTTAATTGTCAAATTATTGACCTTGTTGATGCTCTTGCTAAAGTGTTGTTTTCTCAAGGTCGTCATACTCGTTTGTCTTCGCTTCCTTCCACTTTTTGTATGTAGAGTCATTAAGTCGATTTTCTTTTTTTTGGCATGTGAATTGGACTCTTGTCATTTCGTTTGACTTCCATTACTTTACCTTTTGTATTTTGTTGATGCCTAGATTTTTCCTGGATCTTTTTGACCAGCGTTTTCGGTTGTGGAGTTTGTTGAGTTAGTTAGTTAATAAGTTAATTAGTTGGTTGGTTGGTAGTTTGGTTGGTTATCTAGTTGGCTAGCTAGTAAGCTAACTAACAAATGAGTTAGCTAGCTACTTAGCTAGCTAACGAACAACCAAATGCGCGAGCTAACAAACTAGTTCCCCGGATATTTAGCTAGCTAGTTCGTTGACTAGTTGGCTAGCTCATTAGCTTGCTCACTTGTTCATTTCGTAGTTGGTTGTTTTTATAACCCTTTTTGTTCTCACATTTTGTCTGTGTCTATTTCTGAGATCCTCAACATTATTCGGTTCGTTTCAAACCCGCCAAATTCTCAAGTTCTTCCATTTCAAAGTCATCCACGTGTGCACCTCATTGTTGACCGGAAACAAAACAAATCAAAATTCAGGTTAAACTAAGGATGGTCTTTTCCCAATACTTTTATCCACATCATGCTTTTAGATCATATCTATGATACAGTAGAAAAGAAACACACTTACCTCGACTTTGTTCTCAATGTAGTCCCAGATGCCGAGCACTACAATTCTGAAAACAGTCTAGCATGCAGAGAGACAAATAAAAACATCAAGCTATGTGAACAACCACCTAAATCTCAATCTTGCTCTCCGCCAACGCGGTCACTTTTGGGATGCGCCTTTCTGCAGCGCCATTGATTCACCTGCCAATTAGCATGAGAGGTCACGCACAGGTGGTCCTGCAAATCCATCATGTGTTGGTGCCATTTGGACAACAGGTTTGCAGTCAATGAAGCCAAACGCTTAAGAGCTTGAACAATGTGTTCCGACTGGCCGACAATACCAAAGTCATTAAAACACCTTTTAAATGTCCCCCGGTGACTCTTCACCTATGACGTCATTGGCAAGGTGCTCGGGCAGATCATATTGCTTGAAGCCCATCCCGATGCTCATTAAATTCTACTTCAATTATTGCTCCTGCTGGCTAGATGGTAATTAACGTTTGGTTTAGGGCATTAAGGCCGGCACTGTCAGCGTAATTGTTTTGCACTGGAGTCTGACCTGAGGGTCAAACTCTCCCCACTTCATTTCGTATTGCACAAGTGTAAAGCTTTGTGTCTTGAATGACAATTTGACTTGAAAATTACAATTGAACTTCAAACAATCAATATTTTACCCACTATCAAGCCACAAAGTGGCATTTCTGAACTATCAGTCGCCATTTGCTCACAAAGAGTAATTATTTAATTGAGTGTGCGTGCGAAACAGAAATAGAAATTCAGATATTTTTGAAATATTAAACACTTGTTTGCTCGCAAGCAACGAAAACAGACTTAAATAGATTTTTTTTGAGGGGGGCGTTGTTTTTAAAGTAGCTTAATAATGGGAACGACATAAAATAACGTTATTTTACGTAAAATGACGTAAAATAACAAATCTATCAAGAAGAGCTTTGAGTCTGGTCTGAGGGAATGGCCAAGCAGCAAAATGACATAATTCCATAATATTATGACAAGGCATGGTTGTAACAATTAGTTTTCCAATTAATCAATCAACAAAACAAATTATTATGAATACAGTGATACCCCAGTTTATGAACTTAATTGGTTCCCAGAAAGTGTGTATAAGGCAAGTGTGTATAAAAGTGTGTCTTCCAAACATTAATATCCCATAGGAAACCATTAAAAATTAGAATAATCCGTTTCCAGGTCCCCATAAAACATAATTTTCTATTAAATAAGCCTTTAAACCACACAAAATATAGGTTATTTTATGTATAATAAATGTGCTATTGTATTGTAATTAAAGAAATAAACTGTGCTGTATAATAAAGTCATTTTATTTACCTTTGTGATGGTCATTGATGTAGTTGCCTCTTGATGATATCCGAGTGAAGTTCCCGTGCTTTCTCGGCGATCATTCCCTCACACAGTGTCCCCTGCTAGCTTCTTTTCGTTAATCCAAATCAACAGAAGTTTTTCAACCTCTTCTATTGCCTGACACTGTTGCTTAGACAACACAGAAACACCCTGAGCCACACGGAGGAATGGTCGACTTAGCACACTGGTACTGGGATGCTAAATCACACAAACCCACACCTCGTTCGTGTTTTTTGATGATCTCCTTCTGCTCGACCGTAATTTTGTTTTGTGTCCTCTTCGTCTTAACACTAGCCTGTGGTGGGGTCTTTTTCGGTCCCAAAAAAGCAAAAGTATCCACTCCATAACAAACCACGTCTGCACTGAGTGCACTCAAAGAAAGTGGGTGTGAAAAAGTAGTCCGGCAGCCATGGTGGCGCTGTTCGGCCGTGTGGTTTGGTGTTCTTCCACCGAAAACTCGTCCGCCAGCCATTGTGGCACTCCGTGTGTTTCCTGAGAAGTAGTTCGTATGCCAAGATTATATTCTCGCGAATTTAATGTTCGTAAAGCGAGAGGTTCATGAGCTAAAGCCGAGGTATCACTGTAATTGCTTGTTAGGTAACAACGTTTCCATCATTATCAAAATATATCTAGAGCATTATCCAAAATATTCAAAATATCAAATAGTATACAGTGGGATATTGGCTTACGAACTTAATTGGTTCCCTGACAGACTGTGTAAGGCGAAAAGTGTGTATCCCAAGAATTAATTTCCCATCGGAAACCATTAAAATGAGAATAATGTGTTCCTAGGTCCCCAAAAAACATAATTTTCTACTTTCAAATTTTCTAAGCCTTAAAACTATACAAAATATACCTTATTTTATGTATAACAAATGTGCTATTAAAGCAATAAACTGTACTGGTCAATAAAGTCATTTTATTTACCTTTGTGATGGTCATTAATGGCTTGATGGAATGGAGTGTCCGGTTTCCTCAGCATTAAACACTTGATGAGGAACGTAGGCTTCTTTCACCATCTTGAGGAATGATCGATCCCTTGTAGGTGCTTTTTCTGATAATTGTATCTAGTTCTTCATCAATTGTGATCTGTTCAGCTGGGTTGATAGCTTTTTGCATCAAGTGTACAGATGACTTGTGCGGGTTATTTGTGGAGCCTGATTGATGGGATATTTTAACCTTCCAGTCTACACTCTGCTTTTGAAATATCAAAGTTGAAATGGGTCCAAATTTCACTGTTTTCTAGCCATTTTCTCACAATTTCACTATTTTTTTCACTTTTGTTTTTGTTTTTGTTTCAGCTGTCATCTTCCTTTTGTGTGTGTTTTCTCACTCTCTCTCTGCCACCATTTTCTTGTGAGGAGAACGGGCTCGTTCACGAACGACACATCACTCATTGTGGCAGCTCCGTGTGTATCCCGAAAAATGGTTTGGATGCCAAGGTAAAATTTTCATGAATGTAACGTTCGTAAACCGAAAGGTTCGTAAGCCAAGGGGTTCGTAAACCGAGGTTTCACTGTATTCTGTTATAATAGTATATATGTAATTTAAAAGCAGAATGGTGGCAATCACTCCTTTACATTACCTCGGAAAAGAAAAGTGACAGGATGATCAAACTGATCCAGTGGATGATGCTGGCAAACTGGAAAGCATTTGTAACTGCAGAAACAAGTAAGATTATCCATCAGCAAAGCAGACAAAAACTTTGCTACTTTTAAAACAAATATCTCTCGCACTTGTAAAATATGAACTAGTCCCTCGACTAGCAAGGACGTCGTGTCCATCATGGGGCCATCATTTACTACGGTGTCAAAGTGTCCAAAGCGCTAATCTTTCAGGACACTCCCTGCAGACTGTGCTGTCATTAGAGCTGACCGCTGGCCACGAATCAATGGAGATACGTGCCTGCTGCCATTGACAAGATGTCTGCTTCATTATCGTGTTCCTGTGTTGCTGTTCATCACCATTTCAGGACATGCCCAGCCAGCGTATGTGTGATTGGCACCACTAAAAACAGCAGTGATGCAAAGAGGGGGATACTGAATTCAACTGATTGGCATCATACACCCTACTTTGTATTTCTAAACTGCTAATGTAAATTGAGCTAATTCATTTTTAACATACAGCGGTTTTACCTTCAGCATTCAGTCCATATAACTCGCAGGATGTACAAACAGAATCGGTGTATTTTATTTAACTACTAGATTTAATTCTTCATGCAGTAGAAAGGAACTATTTGGTTTCTCCTTCCCTGCAGTTACATTAAGTATTGACCGTGGTAATTACAAAGTAATGGGGCGAACTGTGCCGAACTGTTCAGCGAGTGATATTTTAATGTCCATGGGTACATTCTAACAGCTCATTTGTGCGATCACATTTTTCCAATCTACAATTGCTAAAACAACGGCAAACCTATCAACCAAGATAGCAGACAGTTTAACATTTTTTTTTAAAATATAATCTGATGAGTAACGTATTTTCCGGAGTATAAAGTGCACCGGAGGGAGTATAAGCCACACCCCCAAAGAATGGTGTAGTTTCAAACTTTTTCCATATACAGTAAAGTCTCGTTATATCGATATTCAAGGGAGTCCGAAAAAATATCGATATAACCAGGACTATCGATATATCCGACCCTGTTTGCATGTAATTTTCTCCGTGCGTGCATAGAAATAGTATCGATATAACCGGGACTATCGATATATCCGATATTGATATAACGAGACTTTACTGTATTACTATAAGGCGGACATTCAATGAATAAAAAATGTTTTCAAAATATAATATACAAATATATGAAAGTTTTCCAAATATAAGGCAGCTACATTAGAAGGCACTATGGTAAAGGCTGCCTTATACACTACTTCTTCTATGAGATAAAATGGAGTCGGTGGCTGCTGACAGTAGTAGTGAAACCTTTTGTGGCTCATTATTACTTCACATATAAGGCGCACCGGCGTAAACGGTGCATTTTTTGAAGAAAATCCAAGCTTTTGGGTGTGCCTTATACACCGGAAAATATGGTACGTATTGTTTCTTTAACCAACCTAATTATGCATGTACAGAAAATGCTATGTGCTCCATGTGAGCTCTGATGTCTAACAGATGCCGTTACAAAAATGCTGTAAAATGCCGGTGTGACCCATCCCAAGCGTCAATGCAGATTGACTCACATTGAAGGAGCTTGGTGTCGATGAGTAGCTCCAAAGAGAGGAAGAGCACCACCAGTATAACACAGGCTACCAGGACACAGTTGAAGCCGGCACTGAGCAGGCAGACTTGCCACAAGGCCACTCGTCGGCCGCAGCAAGGCTTCAGCCAGTTGGACCTGCAACACAATAACCAGAGGCCGCTGTGAGAGAGCCTCACAAAGATTGAAAATGGATGAAGGGAATTTATCTTATTCGTGTTGAATTGTTTCTGTTTTGAATAACTGCGTTTTTGTGTTGAATTTGGCTGGAAATCTGTAGTTCCCAATGTGGCCAGCAGAGAGCGGTAGTTTGCAGACATCCTCTCGAAAACGAGCTAAGGTGAGGAGAGCGTTAATACTTGAGATGAGAGAGGGCATTGACAGAGGAAGGGACAGTGAAGCTTTGTGAACTGCTGATTTGACCATTAGTTGCAAATGAGGCTGGAATCTTGATGAACTTCCTATTCAGCGGGCCATGAAGAGGACCACTGTGCCAGAGCTTGTTTGGGGGGTAAAAAGGCAAGCAGCAAAATCAGCATCTTGACAATCAAGTGTGAAGTCAAGTAAAAAAAAAAAATGAATAGATGGAATCAGATGTGCAAGTATTATTTGACAAGGAATTGCTTATTAAATTGAACGATAATTATTTTGAATGATCGATTCATGTTTGAGACACCTTGTTTTTCACTTCTCTGATTTTTTGGAATTTCAGACTCTGATTTCTGCCGACTGCTTCAATTTGTGCTGAATCAAAATGAAACATTTGCTTGACAATGAACAACATTTTAACACATTTTCTGACATAATGATAGATTGCATCTTAGTTCATGTTTCGTCATTTTCTGAAGACATTTTAAAATATCTTATGCAGCAATTAATCAACAGATTAATTGATGAATAAAATAATGGTTAGTTGCAGCCCGACAGTAAAATGAAAATCATCTGCTATCTGGCAATAAGCAGATTAATTAGCATGACAGCCTTAAATAGTCAAACATGGCGACCCGGTTAATTTTTTTCCATCATTTCAAAGGACCGACATCACTTTTTGTTTCCATCATCATAAAAACGTTTTATAGCATCTAAAATACCCAAAACACGCAGTATGATATTTGTATTCAAATGCAAAACACCAATAAAAATGACTTGAATGAATGTCCAAAATCTGCAAAAAAATTGAGCTGCGAATTGGGCATTTTCAGAAAGTCCCGCCCCCAGTTCGTGACGTCACGCCAAAACGTCTTGCATTGCTGGAGAATCAAAACAATGGCTTCAGATTCGGAGAATATGCTTTCTTGTTACACATCCAGTTATGAATATGATTCAAATAGTTCTGAAGAGGAAAGCATACATGTTTGCAATCGATTAAAGAATTTATTCCGTACCATTTTGAGGCAACATTGGGGGGAAATGTCTCACCCAAAAAGAGGCAGAAAATGGCCACCGAGCTCCTGTGAGGAATGAATCAGCCTGTTTCCACAGGCTGATAAATTCATTACATGGAGCTTGGACGCCCTCTTCTGGCTCTTTCTAGTACAACACGAGGTTTTCAGACCAAACAAGCATTGACGTGATGGACGGACTGCTACAATGTGTCCTTTTTTTCGGTCAGGGGCGTTCCTTCAGCGACGTCACGTACGGACTCGTCACCAACTCAAAAACAAGACTTCCGGAATATTCAGCACAAGTCTTAAAATGTAAAATATAGCTATATGCGGTGGAATCTTTGTAAAATACGCTCAGTAGAAGTCATTTGAAGCCATTTTACAAATTATGGACACAACTTGTCCGGAGACGTCAGTTGTCCTTTAAGTCTCAAGGTGGGAGCGCTGAGAGCTACAAAGCCTCTCAGCAGTTCTCCAGCTGGAGTGGAAAGTTGGCGACGGTGTCCATTTTTGCCTTCTTACCATGCGCCGACTCAGAAGAGGTTGGCCGACTTTCGGTGAAGCGTCTGGACTCTTTCGTCACTTCACAACTCCACCGCTTGGTGCACTACTCTTACATGCAATCACATGTACTATATTTGGATGTATTACATCATAACTGAATAAAAATATTTGATATACACCAAAGGAATAGGACATCACATTTTCTCTGCCATTATTATTTTTGGGTGTGAGGGAGACAAAAAGTCTGCAGCCTGTTTGGGGAAGAGTCATCACCATCCATTTCTACATGACACTCAAGGGATTTGCACCTCTCAGCCTGCAATAATAGACTTCCCCAACCTTCGTCAAATAATTTACAACCACCACCAGCTGTCTCATTCATCTAGAGCACTTCCAGCATCAATTTAATATTTGATATGGTTAAGTATAAATTCCCCAAATGCCCTCAACCATTAGTAGCGCTAGATTGAAAAAAAATGCGAAACATTTCTCAGCTAATAATTATCTGTAAAGTGTAATGATTCAAAAGACCTCAAAACAGTGCTAGGAGATATAATGTCAAAACATCATGAAATGATGTGATGTCTCCAAAAAGTGTCTCTCTGCCATCATTCAGAAAGCGGCAATGTAAAAATTTCCAGCACAAGCTTTATCTGTGTTTTTAAACAAGTTATGTTCACCATTAACTCATTCACTCCCAGACATGTGAAAATATGTGTCCACTCCTGTGCCAAGGTTTTTGTCATTTTCACACAAATTACAGGACCCGAGTTTTAGGACTACATAAACATTCAAGACACAATAAGAAACAATAAACTCTCTTCTTTCATCAGAAAAAAATGGTTAATTCCTAAATGATGTAAATCTGGGGTTATCCGAGTTTAAAATGGGGGCGGCTGTACAAAAGTAGTAAGGCAAATACTGCCCCCCCTCCTCCGCCCCAAGGGAGGGAAAAACATTGCCGGAGGTCGGACTAGCTTTTTCGGCACCCTCCGCAAGAAAAACCAAAACCCGAACACATTTGGGAATGGCACTCTGCGTCATATTTTCAATTCCCCCAAAAAATTCAGGAATGGCAGTGAATGAGTTAAATGTTACATTGTATTTGTTTTTTTGTAAACTGGACTGTCTTAATGTATTTTAGTAAAACAACATTTTCTCAGCTCTACTTACATGACCCATTGTGATTGATTGTTTTTTTTTTTTTGGTATTTTGGTAAATGAACCTCCAACTGCTTTCAGACCATGTGTTGGTACTGCTGTCAGTGCCTGAGATGGAGTGGTACTCGACAGGGAATCAGAAGAGAGAGATTAAATCAGGGAAGGTAAATCAATAACGGCGTGTCGATTGAGCTGCTGATTGCTCGGACCGGGAGACGCACAAGCACCCGATGATGAGCTCCAATAAAGACGTCCACTGTGCTTTTCACCACATTTCGATGGATTCCTGGTTTCAATGTAATATTATGAACAAAAAAAATATGTGGTGCAATTATTGATTTTAGCATTGACACTGTTATTTGATTGCCATTGGTGTGGATATACACTGGTTATGAAATGTCGACACACCCCCTGCTCAAATTCCAAGTTTCAAATGACTTCAGACCTATCCAGTCGATGTTTTAGAAAAAGAAATCAAACATCGAGAGAGGATGGGTGCGCGGAGAAGATTTTTTGCTGCCTATTTAACTCATTTATTGCCATTCACATATTCATTCGGGAAATAAAAATATGACGTAGAGCGCCATTCTCGAATTTGTTCGGGTTTTGGTTTTTCATGCTTGGGTGCCGATAAAGAGCTGACCATGGCCTCTGGCAATGTTTTTTTCTTTTCCACAAGGGGCAGCATTTCCCTTTTTTTCCGGCTTCAGCTGTTGTTAAAGCGCTATATAAACCAGTATGTATGTATTGCATTGTATTTTGGACAGCCATCCTCATTCCAAGCTCATATTACTCCAGATCCATATAATTTAGGAATTAACTTTTTTTTCTGATGAGAGTCTAAGGGTTCGAACGCTGTATTGAATGTTGATGTAGTCCTAAAACCCATTATTCTGTCGGTCCTGGAATTCAAGTGGCAATGACCAAAACCCTGGCAATGGAGTGGACACATTTTTGCACATGTCTGGCAGTGAATGAGTTAAACGTCTTCGGCGATGGCAGTGCAGTCTGCCCCCCCCCACCCCCAATTGTATGGTTATGTTTTATCTGAGTAATTAGGACACATGATGTAACGATTACTAATGATAAATATGACTGCTGATGCCTTTCTTTTTATACTCTGTCAATGTCAGAACATTAGCTAAAACTGCCCATTCAAATGATAATAGTGGAGCTTTATAAATACAACCTTTTTGATAAGTGGTCACGTCCGTAAGAAAAGCATCTGGATTGTTCGGATTAACCTAATGATATGGCCAATAAGCTCCACACAGAAATACATTCGATCAACTAATCAAACTTTTTACACATGTGCCACTCTGTCCAGCAGCCTTGCCTGCAGCGGAGGAATTGGAGTGCCCGTGAGATAGCATGAAACAGTCAGTCCTCGGTTACCACCTCTGACAATTTCATGTACTGTCTAATTAAAATGAGCCAAATTGACTCGACCAGCTGAGATTTCCATTTTTTCTTCTGACAAAGCTGGAGAATAATTATGGGTTAGTTTGACCTTCACGTGGCACTCCTTCAATTAGATTTAAATGAACAGGGTAAGCAACTAAACACCCAAAGACAGGCAGCATACACAATCCACTTCCGAAGACCAAACGAGCCGTATCCCCAATTACATTTTTAGATCTTTGCCCTGAATCTGGTAGTGAGTGGAAAAAATGAACTTTGCCCTTTTTAAACTATGGCTCACATCATGTTTTGAATAACCATCTGGACCCTTTTTTACATTTAGAACAGCCCCATCAGCAGCATATGGTACCATTTCAGTGTCTGGCAGGCACGAACATCTCCGACGGGATGGAAGGTGACATCATGCAACAGCTCAGTAAAGCCAGGAAGCCATTGGAGGGTAAGATGGTAATCTAGCAACAAACATTCTAAATTAGAACGCGCCTCGGCAGCACGGTTGAGAGGTGAAACTAATCCCAAAAGGGCACAAAGACCACATTCACAGATCCGGTGGAGAAGGAATACATCATCAAACTAAAATAATTGTTACTTTCCTGCTTCTATTACTGATAAAACTGCTGAAGACATATTGGTGCTCGACATTTTATGCTGGGCAACCAAGGCAGAGAGACAGTATGTGAGCTAAAGAAAAAGAGAAAGGGCAAAAACACAAATACGGATGTGATCCTAGAGTTTGCATAGACACCATTGTACTATTTAAATCAATCACTGCCAGACAATGTGCAAAAATGTGTCCACTCGAATGCCAGGGTTTTTGTCATTGTCACTCGAATCCAGGACCCACATAATATTAAGTTTTAGCACTACATAAACATTCAATGCAGCATTAGAAACATACAACTCTCTTCTTTCATCAGAAAAAAGGGTTAATTCCTAAATTATATGGGTCTGGAGTTATATGAGCTTGGGCAGCTGTCCAAAATACAATGCAATACAGTACATACATAATGGCACTTTAACTGAAGTGCCAGCAGCTGGCAGCTGAAACTGAAACAAAGCACTAACATTGGAAAAAAAGGGAAATGCTGCCCCTCGTGGAAAAGAAAAACATTGCCAGAGGCCATTGTCGGAGGCCATTGTCAGAGGCCATGGCTGGCGCTTTATCGGCATGCAAGCATGAAAATACTAAACACGAACAAATATCTGTCATATTTTCAATTCACGAATACATTTGTGAATGGCAGTGAATGAGTTGTAAAAATCCCTGTCGTCTATGGATTAAGAATAACACTGCCAATAACATACAAAAGCATTGGAACATTCCTTCAATGAACATATTTGGAGGCTTTACCCTCCTTCAAAAGCCTTCTCACAGCTGCCATGGTCAAGGTCTGAAAAAAAAAAAGAGCCTCCCAACTCGGAAGATGAACAGTACAAGAGACTGGAGGCGGGATGCAGGAATCATGGCCATCATCATCTTTATGATTGCTCAAGTTGTCACTCACTGGCTTCATCATTCAAGCATTACAAAAGTTTGAGTGACGGAGCCTTGATAGCTCCCATAAATAGCCTTGAAACAAAGGTAGGAAGAATGAAAGAAAGAAAAAAGATATAAAGTAAGACAGAAAGAAGGAAGCTTGACCACTGTGGGGGAGAGTGAGTGGCCATAAAAGTGCTGAAGACAAGCCCCACGCCACCTGGGTCCTCCCAGCATTTTCACCAGACAGGAAGATGGATGGACCCCAGTCTATTAATAAGTACACTTAACTCACCAGGGTGCCAAAACTGCTAACATTGCAATTGGCCCCTATTACGAGCTCCTACTATACCACCTCCCACAATGATGCCCACTCGTCTCCTGATTGGAGAGATAGCGTGGTTAACCGAAGCCTCCCAGCGCAACTTGGAGGCTCTCTTGGGCCAGACCACTGGAGGCTATTGATCGATGAGGCGACAAGACGAACACGATTTTCAGGAGGTTATCGTGTGCTCCCGCAGGATTCAGTTTGGTTATATGAAGGCAAGGGACGATTCCAAATAAACCATTGAAATATGTAAAAAAAAATATAAAAATCAAATCAACATTTTTAAAAAGTGGGAAAGTGAACCTATCTAAATATACAGAGGCATCAATGAAGCAATGGCGCTGTTCCTAATGAGGTGTGACAACCCAGGATAAATTGGAATATGAAGTGAAGCATGATTACAGAGGATTAGATAACAACCGCAACGCAGCTCCGGCTTTTCGCTCTCGCTCGGTTTATAAATACATTTGTTGGCGTTCAGTCGGTGCCCGCACACGGATGTCGTGCTCACTTTGGCGGCGGCGTACAGTGTGAGATAGCGGTGAGGTCAGTTCCACCTTCACAATGCTATCGGCTATGATATGCAAAAGCAATTGAGAGGAGGTGCTTCATCACGTCGACTTAGCTTGGTGCGCCAGCCTCTGGCCATGAATCATCCCTGCCGATTGCTTACCGCCATAAAACGTGCAGTTTTACATTTGATGCAAACTTTTTTCATGAGGATCTCACGTGAAACTTGAATGCCAGCTACTATGGTTCGAATCAGTCTCCCCACACCTCGATAAAAATCACCAAAATCACATTGCAGCACCGGTGCCGACACTTGCACCTTCAGTGTTAAGTTAAATCTATGGTATGTTTAGTCACCAAAGTGTGTGTCTAAAAAAACCTTCTGTCCAGTTGAATGGCCAGAAAGTAGCTGAGCTCTGTGACAACACCCAAACAAGCTAAACAAGAATTACATTGACGCAAAAATTAAGATTAGATCTGCACACACTCGGAATATAAAACCAATGTGACAAAATTATTTTCTGTTATCTCATTTCTGGACGGTGTTTTTACACAACCAGTTGGGAATTCCCAATGTATTTTTTGTGGGGTGTATTATTTGCACCTTTAAGGTCTTGGTATCTTAAACGGGTAATGATACTTTGAAAAAGTGAACATTAATTGCAGTATTTTGTGAAATCTAATGAACCCAAAATGACAGTGAACAAAACATATACTCATGCTCATAATTTTAAAATCCGGAATGAGAATAGACAACAGTGTAGAATAATTAAGGGAAGCCTGTTAAGTTGCTGTTAGCATTCTTTTTAGCATTAGCATATCATACCCCCAGGTGGCCGAAAACATCCCAGTCTTATCACTAGAACCCCCTCCTTTCACCACATCACCCCTGTCCTCCAGCAACTCCACTGGCTACCTGTTAAACATCGTATCGAATTCAAAATACTTCTGTTTACATTCAAAGCCATCCATAACCTTGCCCCTCCCTATCTTTCTGACCTGCTTCAAATCTCTGTTCCCTCTCGGTCCCTCAGATCTTCATCCTCCCTTCACCTCTATGTGCCCTCTGCCCGTCTCACCACGATGGGATGCAGAGCTTTCAGCCGCTCTGCTCCCAAACTCTGGAATTCTCTTCCACCCAACATCCGCAATATTGACTCCCTCCCTATTTTCAAGGCTCACCTCAAAACCCACTTGTTTAAAATTGCTTTCAATGTATAGTTCTATCTGCTATTTTATTATGTATCATTTTACTTATGGTTTTATTGTTATGTGCTTTGTTTTATTGTTTTTATTGTAAAGTGTCCTTGGGTGTTTTGAAAGGCGCTTGAAATAAAATGTATTATTATTATTATTATTTATGTATTTATGTATTCATTTATTTATGTATCTATTTATTTATTTTATTTGTTTGGCTTAAGAGGAAGGGCAACTACCTTAACGTAATGTGTGAGGGCATTCTAATTTTTTTAGTACAAACTAGCTAATGAGCTCAAGTGGTCGACTGTCCGTGTATTAACAATGAGCCAATTGTAAAAGGAGAAAAAAAAGTAAATAAAGTTTACCAATCTTACCACTTCCGTGAACATGTTTTGCTGACATTTGCAAAAACTCAAAAGTGAAGGGAAATGGGCAAATCACTTTCTCAGGTTGGGTCAGTGGAGCCACGAACATTCCATCTCGAAACGTTTTCATTTTTACGGTCGCGGATTGCTTCGCCACCGCCGGTGTCTCGATTCGGCTCAAACACACTTCATCACCCTGGACTGCCATAAAGAAAGAAAAAAAAATAATTCATCTGCCCCATTTCCCTTAAGGTGAGCTCAGCAATCGGTCTTTCCATTGCAATAGATGCACTCTTTCTTCGCAACTTTACTGATGACACACTTTGCAATCACAAACCGTCATGGGCACAATGTTTGACCGCTTGGTGGTAGAAATAAAGTCCACCATGAACTTTAGGAAATGTATCACCTCATTTCTTAGGTTTAATCTATAAAGGGTTAATGCATACTGTTTGCATTTCACCCTAAAAGCTACAGTATTACTATTACATAAATACATACACTAAATGACTCACTAAATGACTTTTTAATTGAATAAAAATGAATTGTCTTCATAATACTCATAGTGCTCCAATACTGTAACTCAATAAACCTTGGTGCCAAGTGGTGTACATGAATGCTTGTCATGCATATTTTGAGTGAAAATAAATAAATAAAGAAGAACAATATTAATAATTGTAATTTTGCAAAAGCATCTTGTAAAATAAGTTTTTTTCTTTGATTAAACTCATCCAAATTGTGTGATAATTTCATGTATACATCTGCAAATGCTTGCTTTTAAAACTTGGGAAAACCCGCTCTGGAAGACACCAGCACCAGTTGTCACAGTGTGCTGAAAAGAGCCAGATGCACGGAAAGGCAGAATTGAAAAAGGTTGTGTCATACGTGATATGGGCATGACTCATTTTATCTGTTTCCAATTCAGCCCTTCAATCATTCAGAATCCCGAAAATTGCATTGCTGAATAGACTACATGTCATGATAATTTTGGTTAATGTCATTTCAAAAAATGTCTAGCAAAGGTCAGTTCTCCCCATCATCTCTCTCTTCTGCCTATGTGACGACCTGACTAGAATAACCACAGACTGCGTATACACATTGGTGGAAAATTGCACCCGCTTTGATATTTAAAGATTCAAATTCAGTCACCATTTTTGTGTCAGTTTTGATAAAATCAGCCCTAATGTGATCATACGCTGTTCTGGTCCATAAAAATTTTCAAACTGAAGTGTCCTTATAATATTGAAGATCCTATCAATTATGTTGTTGGATGAATGATTATAAAATATGGATGGTCTCCTTCCAGTGACGAGGAATTAAGCAGCGTAAATTGAATTATTGGTGACGTAGCCAACATCTGACCCCTGGCTTTTAAAGTGCCACTTGTTTACGAAACATTGCCTTGCAGGTGATTTACTGACGAAGCTACAATAGGAAATGCTGCATGCATAATTAAACACTGTAGACACAGTCGTGTTTCCCACTAGCGTTTCCCGGGACAAAAAATAAATAAGTAAACCGTAGCACTAACTGAGACAAGGAGGTGAGCGCAATAACAAGATGCACAGTGTTTATCGGTGAAAACACAAATCTGTTCTTCCCAAAGATGATGCAGAGTGAGGTACAAAGTGTTGCGTGAGTACAAGTGCTGCCAACTGCGCTGCTGTAAACGATATAGTTGGACCAGACTTGTATTGTACGGCATGGGGCCATTGGATCGCCTGCATTATCTTATGGTGTCCTGGTGAGAGCGTCTGTTTAGCGGGGATGAAGTCGCAGGTGTACGACACAATGGAAAGAGATGCGCGAGAGCAGGCTGGAAAGCAATGTGTGGCAAGTGACCTCCTTTCCGTATGTCACGGCATACATAACTTTCAATGTGAGTGGAAAAATGCATTTTCATCCATCCAAACTTTGGATAGCTGGGGCATGTTATTTTCATATTGACCCAGGCTAAAAAAAAAAGCACAAAGATGTGCGATGTGATGTGCAAGCTTGCTAATCTTTGTTCCAAAATAAATATTTGTGATGTTACAGCAAACACAGCTCATTATTTGTGTGGTAGCAATCTCTAAGAAGTGTGAGAAGCACAAAAGATGATGTGCAACCAGCCTTAGCATAATAGAGAGCAAGAGTGACGATTATAAGGAACTGATTTTAAGTCTGTATGAGAGGAAAGAATTGAAGAGTTTGATAACACTGATCAAACATTGCTCATGATGCAATATTCTTTTAGTTTGACGCATACAGTCAGTGTATTTTTCACAACGGCAAAAAATACTTCAAACTAAGGTCAAAATAGTTGTTTGTGTGTATGCAAGTGTTTACTTCTAATTTCATTTCTTTACTCACCCTTCTCGACCTTCATCTTCATCAGCATTGGAAAGGAGCTGTGAGCCAGCCATCGAGAGATCTAGTGCTGTCAGCGGAAGGTCTCTGTTGCCAAAACTCATCAGTTGGACCGGAGGAGCCAAGCACTGGCTCTCATCGTCCACCTGCTGGGAGATGACTTCCAAGTCTGACATAGCTGCGGTCTCCACATCCCTATCAGACCACCGAGAAAAGACAGGACATATATTAGACCATGATCTGGTCGATTGAAAAAAAAAAGATTAACAATGCCAATGTCACGGTTTGCGAGGTGGTGATGGCGGGTGCGGATCCTAAAAAGCAGGCAGGAGGGAGCAGGAGGTTGTTTGACAAATTGTATTAAAATAAAGTCAGCAGGAACAAAATGTAAAACATCAAAATCATCTGAATAGAAAAAATACAAAGTATCAAAAGAAGACCAAAAGTTAAAGTCCGCCAAGGTTAAACAAACACATGCACAGCATACACAATGCATGCAACAAACAATGAAGCAAACAATGAACCGACACCGGATGGTCGTGCCGGGTGTCCTTTTAAGTGTCAGTGATTAAACGACCAGCACCTGGACAGGTGCAGGGGGGGCCGACAGCGCCCCCCGTTGGTCGCCAACCAGATCATGACAGCCAATAAATGCTGACTGCTGTACATCTAACATGTAATTTAAATTAAAAGATGTTTCCCCCCAAAAAATGCATTGTATGTGCCAGCACTACTCAAAACAGCACTTTGGATCAATATTACCTAGAAATATTTCATCAACATTTGAGCAGGGCCTTTTGGGGGAAAAATGTCATCAGTTAAGAGACTGCAGTCGGTGACATGATTACGGTAGCTTGTTACCCTAAAATCTGCAACTAAACTACAAAGATTAACCCAAAGAAGAAGAATAACAAGAACGTTTATAAACAAAAAAAAATAAACATTAAAATGGAAAATATACATTTGAGTTCATGTAGTTTGTTATAAGTGGATTAGAAGAAACAGAGTCAGCATCAAACATTTAAGCCGATTAAATTGCCTTTGAAAAGTAGAACGCTTGAATGTCCGGAAGCCTACCAGACACTTATGGCTCACTGGCGACAGCCAAGTGGCCATTTTCACTGGCTGAGCGCCGTGTGCGAATGGCCAAGGCAGCTAGCTGCTAATCACTAGATGCTAACACTAAAGACTGGTGAGACTGCTGTTAGCTAGCTACAAGCTAGCTATATTTTAAAGTTTGTTTATTTCAGAATAAATAATTATAGTGCATGTTTTTTTCACATTTATTTCAGCTACTAAGTAAACACGCAGTGTTTACTAAGAAGACGCAGTATACATATATATCTTTTCTGTAAATTATTTTTTCATGTTTTATTCCAGTTCAAAGTAGCAGCTAGCCAATAAGTAAAACAAGGAAAAGATGGTGCCAACACAAAGCAAGCCGTGACATAGCACAAATGCAGCACAGATGAAAAATACTTAAATTATTCATTCGGACAACATGAAGAACACATTCTTATTCACTGCCGTGCCCTCGGGGGAGCAACGCTGGGTCACTGAGGGTCACGCACAAACACCCACTCTGGATCATGAAACGAATGAGCGCTCACACAGTTTAGCAACACCAGAGAAGTTGCCGGTCTGACGTTCGCTCGGAGGGATCGTAATAACTGGGGCGTGTCTTGCTTGAAGTGCTACGCTCGCATACATTTGTGGCCACTGTTTAATGCATTTAAAGCAACGGGTAATCAGCACAATGCCGCAAGAGACACGGAGAGGCCGAGGAGAGGTTATCGCAAGACTGCTTAAAAAAATCTTATATTTTAGGAATTATGAGCACATAAAAAAGCAAAATATGCAGTCTCTACAAATATGTAATTAAAGATGCAAGCAGCAATTAATAGGTCATTTTTCATTGCAAATCCACAAAAGGATCATTAAACTTTGACGCCATCCTCTGCCGACGGTGTAAGCAGAGTATGAACATTTAGGCTTTGCATGTCAGTGGACCTTTGAAAATCAAGCTTTCAAACTCAGCGATGGCTTACAAAAGTGGCTCATTTGGACAAATTCCTGAGCAGGATTTGTCAGAGTACAACATCTGCATCTGGTGTTCTCTCAAAATAGATGCTTCAAAAACTAAAGCAGACAACTTCTTACCCAACATCTGGCCTGGGTTATTTAAACCCTTTTGGTGTATCCTCTTGTGATCACCATATAAGTACAGAATTTGGGTCAACTGGTGAAATCAATGATAAAGGCTGATTTTTTATAACTATTAGGTGTGTACTCCTGATTCAGTTTTGGATGGTCATTGTTGGATCCTCAAATATTTGATTCAACCCTCCAGCCTCTCTCAGGTGACTTTGGGGCAGTTGGTGGTGTTACACCCTGAACTGGTTGCCAGTCAGTCGCAGGGAACACAGACAAACAACCGTTTGTGCTTACAATCAAACCAAAGCACACTTTCTAGTGTTCCATTAATCTGCCAAGCATGTTTTTGAAATGTGGGAGGAAACTGTGGTATCCGGAGAAAACCTATGCAGGCGCACACAGGGAGGCCAGAGTCAAAATGGAACACTACAACACTGTGAAGCAGGCATGCAAGGAGAGACTGAAAGAGAAGCATCAGAACGGTCCATTGCAGCAAAGCGAACATTTTTCAGCCCTCGGGGGAGAAGGCATAGCAACAGGTTCACATTTATATTTTATTTCCAGGTGTATGCTCCAAAATTTTACAATGGCAAATCTGCTAACTACCAAGTGACTGTAAATAAGCATCTGATCCAGTTTTGTGTCTCTCACGTAAAAAAAAAAAAAACAAAATTAGAGCTTAATACGATGGTAAGTAAATAGCATAGCCAGTTTGCCGACAAGGCCCAGTTCTGCAAAATCTAGGGAGCCTCGATTGAGCACGGAGGAAGAAACAAGTGCTGAACGCGGCCGCAGACTGACTCTGTGCGTGTGGATGCTTGAGTTGTATTTTTAGACCAGAGCAGATGCTGGTGTATCAAGTCTGATGTGACGTCATTGCCTTTCCCTTTGTCAGCTGAGTAGATCCCCACTCGCCTTCAAACGTCAACGGAAGTCAGACGAGGGAGGGGAAGTAGAGAAGGAGCTGGGGACGCGTGTCAGGGGTTATGCAACAAGCTCAGGGGGACAACAAACAAAAAGAGGAGAGCTCTGAGCAGTCAAAGAGGCGAAATGGTGCTGAGAGAGACGGACGGGGAGGGTTGCATGTGAAAAGTGGAGGTAATAAATGAACGGAAGGGAAGTGGAGATTGGAGGAAGGAAGAGGAAGATGGATGGCTGGGGAGAGGAAAGGATGAGGGCAATGAAAGGAGATGATGAGGAACCATAAAGATGGAGCCGTCACATTCTGTTCAAGTCAGTTTTATTCACATTTATTTCAGCTACTATTCACTCGGAAATAATTCAAAACAGCAAAAAGAATTCACACATGTATGCGAATAGTGACCGGAAGATATTGCGTATCACAATTGGGCGTATTTCATTTTACAAGGCAGTATGTAAGGGAGTGCTAATTCAATACAGTAAAGTCTCGTTATATCGATATCGGATATATCGATAGTCCCGGTTATATCGATACTATTTCTATGCACGCACGGAGAAAATTACATGCAAACAGGGTCGGATATATCGATAGTCCCGGTTATATCGATATTTTTTCGGACTCCCTTGAATATCGATATAACGAGACTTTACTGGATTTTTGATACAGGAGAAATGATGCAATTTAAGAATGTAAGGATTATTTTTAACATATATAATTCGAGGGTGACATCATCTCACGATGCATCTCAGCTATGATGTTTTGATTTGCAGTAACTTCAAACAGTCTCCGTAATTAACTATTGAACATGTGTGCACAATAAAACAGACCCATAAACTGATTTGAAATTAGAGTTTTATATCCAGTTTTGTCACTATATAGTTCTTTGTTTATGCGGAGGGCTTCAAATTGTGATGACAGAGCACCAAGTGACCTGAAACATTCACGGGAGAGGCACGCAATATGAATGACTGACTTCACTGATAGATGGGCAGACAGGTGCGCCACAAGGAGAAGAGAGACAGGTCCACGCATGGATAGATGTACACACACACACACACACACACACACACACACACACACACACACACACACACACACACACACACACACACACACACACACACACACACACACACACACACACACACACACACACACACACACACACACACACACACATACACATACAGTTTATTAAAACATGCAGTGCAAAAGTAAACACTGAAAGGCTTTTGATTTAATCAGCAGGACCATAACTCTTCAAGGGCATCGCGACCTCTGACGTTAAGTGTATGGGTGTCATGGAAAAGTTTCATATCTCGTTTTTAATCAACTTGGTTAAAAATTAACTAATTCACTGCCATTCCAGAATGTATTTGGGAATTGAAAATATGATGTGGAGCGCCATTCCCGTATTTGTTCAGTTTTTGGTTTTTTTTGCGGGGTGGGAGGATGCCGATAAAGTGCTGGTCAGACCTCTGGCAGTGTTTTTTCCCTTCCATGAGGGTGCAACATTTGCTTTTTGTACAGCTGCCCCCACTTGCACCTCAGATAACTCCAGACCCATATAACTTGGGAATTAATTATTTTCTTCCCATGAAAGAAGAGAGTTTAAGGTTTCTTACGCTGCATTGAATGTCTCTGTAGTCATAAAACAATATATTGTGTGGGTCCAGGAATTTGAGTGAAAATGACAAAAACCTTTGCAGTGGAGTGGACATATTTTTTGCACGTCTGGCATTGAATTAGTTCATGTAGAGTATACAGACGCTTCCCAATTTACGGACATGTAATAAAATATATGCTCTATAAAGATATGTACATGTACAACTGGAGAGAATTCTACACATGTTGCTACAAAAAAAATCGTATGTACCGTTGTTCGTAACTCAAATGTTCGTAAGAAGGGGAGCATCGGTACAGTATATGACAGGGGTCGGGAACCTTTTTGACTAAGAGAGCCATAAAAGTAAAATATTTATAAATGTTTTTCAGTGAGAGCCACACGCTCGCGTGCACGCGCACACATACAAACGCTCACGCGCACGCGCAGCCACTTTTCAACAAAATATCAGAATGTACTATTTAAAATAACTTTGTGATAGTACTCACCGTTAACATGAATGATTTTCCGTTCCTCGTGATTGGTAAAAATCCAGGCAAACGATCGGAATGAAATTCAATTTGCCGGTCCAGAGGCGAAGTTACTGCTAGCTAGCCTGCACACGGCTCATAAGCTTCCACACTTGCTATCTGCAATCTACTTCTCGCAGAAGTATGTTGATGCTAACGTTAACATGGGGCTTGTTAAAATGTCACTGACATTCGACTGTTTCATCGATTGTATTGTTTCATTGCAAATTAGAATCAGAACATTTTCTCTCCTCTAATGTTCCGGTGCATTCACGCTGAAGTGCACTAGTTGGGCTCATTTAAAGGGGCGTTTACCTGTTTCAACATGACGGTCCTCTATCATCCAATCAAAATGGCGCTTTCGGCCATTCTAGGTCAGTGTCATCCAATCAAAATTGCGCTTTCCGCCAACTGCAGCCCCAATGGAAAATGAACGGCGAAAAAAACGACAATATGTATTTAGTTTTATCGGCGAGCCATATGCAATCATCAAAAGAGCCATATATGGCTCGCGAGCCATAGGTTCCCGATCCCTGATATATGAACTAGCAGAAGTATTGCAACATGTGGCATATTTGGAGAGAGTTTTGCATCAGGACTGGCCATTTTTAAAACTTTCACAGTTAGGTGAAAAACGTGTAATTTTTATTTTTCTCCAAACTACCTACATCATCAGGATGGAAATCTGTTATAAATTGGAGCGATATACGAGTATCTTAAGGCTCAATAAAGAATTTTGAGCCTCTTTGCTGGAGTATGCCACAGTATAGCTGGGCCATCCAAATGAAGGCTATTCAGTGTTTCTTTTAATGACTTACCTGAAAAGGTTTAAACATTGAATAATTTGGAATTGGTCATAAAATTTTAATGTAAAATAAATGTCCGAAATTGGACAATAATTCAGAACCAGATGAGAAGAAAACAAAACCCATAGTGGTTGATATGAGTACTATATTGCTTTTTAGTGGGGGGTTGTTTCCCCTCTTAGATAATGAAAAGAGCTTTCACCAAGCATTGTATGTTATTGCGGTCTTGTCTCAAGAGCTACTGGCTTTATCCCAAATTGATGGGATTATTTCCCGCAGTGAGAGGGCTTCACATTTCTTTGAAGATACACAAAAACAAAATCATCTAAGGCCATGAGGGCAAATGCAATATGTATCATGCGATTCAACAAAACACATATTGATGGGGGGGGGGGCTTTAACCGAAGACGTCATTTTGTTTTTTTGGAGAACGGCCTCACTCTCCCTCTGCCTGTAACCCCATCCCCCACTGCTGCGTTCTTGACCAATCACATGGCTTTAACCGAATACTGGGGGCGGGGAATAGAGGAAAACAACAGTGGCCACCATTTTCTTTTTAGGAGAACGGGCTCGTCACGACACATCACTCACTGTAGCAGCTCCGTGTGTATCCCTAAAAATAATTTGTATGCCAAAGTAAAATTTTCATAAACCAAAAAGTTGATAAGCCAAGGGGTTCGTAAACCGAGGTTTCACTGTACCATATATTAAATGCAGTGGTGGGCCGTGGATTTCATTGCGAGGCCTTCAGTAGTATTGTACCATGTCTGACTCAATCCAGACTAAAAAAAGCGTGGTGTGATTTACTACAAGTCCACTTGAGGGTACTATTAGCCAGGAAATAACTGACCAACCTTTCTTTAATTATGTCCATTTTTTCTTGAAAAGTCCGTCTTGAAAATGGCTTTAATAGTAAATCTCAAACCAAATCCATTTCTTCTCCTTCAGCCGTTGTGGGTTGACAAAACTGCGATTAAATCAACACAATTTATGTGTTTATACAGCTCGCTACCGATACAGTGTGCTAGCTCTGGCCAGTATGCTCTTGTCGCTAGCGGCTTGTGATCAGAGCAGTTCTCACAAACTATGATTGGCTCGTGACTAGCCAATCATAATTCTCGAAAACTCCAACATTGACCAGCGCCTTCAAGAAGGCGTTGGTACTCCTTTTGGGTTGCCAACTTGAAATGATTGGTTAGAACAACAGTTTGATTGACATATTTGATGCGACAGGGTCCGCCGAACTGATCGTGAAGGCGTCCAGGTAGATTTCTGACCCAGGTAACAATGATGGCTGAAATGTGATTGGTTAAAGGCTTGAATACAAAAAACACATCTGGAAGCAGCGCAACAGGGGAAAAGTAACGAAAGGAAGCTGAAAGACAATTTGGAATTATTTCATAAGCATTCATGGACTAAATATAATTAACATCAGTCCGTGATTCAGATATTTGTAGGCCAGCAGAGAAGGCTTTGCAGGCCTTTATGGTTCACCACTGGTTAAATGGGATTTTTCACATATTTTTGCATATTAACTTTGTTCGATAAGACACACCTAATGGTATTCAATGTTCTACTGATTGATCCTCAAATAAAGTTCAGATGGTCGATCAGGCGAAGTTCACTGCAAAATAGCAAGCTGTGTTACTATACAATCAAAGCAGAAGAAAAACATAATTGGGGTAATCAAAGGGACTTTAAATGGTGGCATATGAATGCTAATTCCCATTAAATATGAGGTGCAATCAATGTTGTCAAATCCTCAGTAAGGTGAGAAATTGCTAAATGACTTCATTACCCAATTTCCTGAATTGACTATGTGAATGCTGTAATGGACGCTGTAGGAGAGTGAAAGGCGAGGAGGGCGGGGTCTTTCATGAAAAAAAAATATGCTTGATTTATGTTGGACTGCATTGATATTTTTTTGTGTTTGCCCTGAGTAACGTTTTTATTGGATGAATAGAATATTGATAACTGAACAGGGAGAAATAATGAGACAATTTGAAATGGTAAACTTGTGTGTGCAAAGCCCACCCCACTGCCCCCACCCAATAAAATATTCCCGTATCTCATTGTTGTGCTCTCAAGTCATGACCTTTCTGAGACCACCCCACTCTTGCACAAAAAGCATCTATGTAAATGCAAATACAACATAAGCACATGTACACACTAACGAGCCGTGTACAGCCGTGAGCCATGTACACACAAAGAATGAGGTGATATTCAGGGGAGTGGAATCCCCCTGTGGGAGGCAGATAAAATTAAATAGTGGACTGTAATATTGAGCGCCAGGTAGGAAAGGTCATTACCAGACAAAAGTTGCTTCGGGGATTTCAGCGGCCGAAAACAGAAGGTCATGGAAGTAACTGCGAGGCAAATTCACTGAAGAATATTTTTCATTGAGCAAGTGTGAGCATCTCACTCATGATGACGATCATCTTTTTTTTTTTTTCAAATGAGGGAGCAATACATATTTTCTATAAACCTTATCTGGTTCAGTGTAATCACTGACCTGAAGCCTCTCAATGGAGAACATGCAAATGCCATAAGGGAGAGCATGAGCCCGGATTTGAACTCTGACCCTTTCAACTGTGATTCACAAATGCCAATTGTGTATCCAATATGTTGCTGATATATATTATGTTATATAAGATTGTGCTGGTGTATATTAAGGAACAAAAAAACTATCCAGCTACTTTGATGTCTATTCAAAACAGCTCGAGGTCAGTAAAAGTTTAAACGTGCCCCCTGCACTCGGATTATCAGTAATATAAAACAGAGATCTCGTACTGGATATAAATCATGATAATGAAAATAGCGTTGCTCAAAGAGACCCACTTGGTAAATGGCAATAAATGACAGACTGACTATTGTTAATCAAATTGAAATGGGTTGGATTTGGATTACCAAGCAAGATGTGCAGAAAATATGAGTATGATTCGTATCCGGACTCGTATTCAGAGATCTTAATCGGAAAGTTAAAAAGGACCAGCTCAGGAACATGTCTTCTCTATGTATCGTATGCACTGCAATTGCTGTTTGACAATCTGCGGCTGGATGGATGCATGGCTTGAGAAGGAAAGGGCCGTCTGCGCAGAGCGCCGATGCGTATGTGGAAATGTCGCGGCTTGGAATTGAAGCGGATTTAAGTGGGACAGCGAGACAGTCTCTTTTGGCAATAGATGCTATGGGTTAATGTTGGCTTTCACAGTTTAGCTTGCAGCAGACGTGCACATTTCACCACGATGTGCCTGATCCACTGGTGAAAAGGACACTGATACTCTGGTGAGGGTGCAGAAATTGTGAAAGATTGGATTGTATGTGTCTATTGTGTTGTGTCACATTATTTGCTATTTAGTTTTTGTTGTTTTGACTTCAAGATGGCGCTGCGAAAGTGGCTGCCTTTACAGTACGTCCTGTATTTTGTTTTTCTACTTCTTCCTTCCCTTTTCTCTTCCCTTCATAACTGCCGCTGTGAAATTTACATTTCACCACTGTGAGAGTAATCCAATCCAATTCAAAGCCACATATCTTTGACCACATTTTTCACAAATTTCCCAATCACCAAGATTGAGATATACAGTATGCGTTAGTAACCTTTTAAACCATATTGAGTGATGTACATCACCGTTTGAATGTTTTCATTTTCTCAACACACAACATAAATAGTCAATGTTTTTAAGCAGACAAGTTTCAAGAGTTGTCATACTCTGTCAAACTCAGAACCCCCAGAACCACACGTCATTAGCTCACCGCGCTGCTTTGATAGAAATTAAAGTGTTGGTTCTCACATTCTTTTCTCATCACCGCCCGCCTGCCTCACAACGCCCACTCCACATGCTAAGATGCTCAGAACGGACCATTTGATTGGCTCATTTCCCGCCACAAAGCACACAATTTGTCTGTGTATTCCCTAAATGCTTGCATTTCCTGTAACCATAACGACCAGAAAGATACGCTGTGAAGAAAACAAATCTGACTACAGTGCATCTCCAGTGATAGTTAAATTATCAGTTTGGATCAAAATAATGTACTGATGGTCTGGCCCACCATCAAAAAATATCTACAACCACAAAATACTATTACACAAATGTCATTGTTTGTATGTCTGTGGGTGGACACAAACGTAAAGATGAAATGAAGCTTCTTGGCGAAAAAGTGACAAACTGAGATTGCTTTGATTTGTGTGCGTGTATCTGTGTGCGTGTGCGTTTACCCAGCATTGGCCATGTCGTATGGTGTGGGGGGAAAAATATGGATACTTCTTATTGCCACTTTTCCAAACGCCCCGTCCTCTTGTTCTTGTGATATAATTCACCCCGTATATGCTGTTTTCATGTTAAACCTGTTGGGCAGAATACATTAATAGGAATAAGTGACACGTGAAAAGTAAACTGTTAAGTGTATTTATATAGCTTGACATGGAGGTGATCTGCAATAAAGCAAGTGTAATGGATGAGGTTAGCCTAAGGATTAATTGACGATATTCAAGTTGTGAAAGTCCCACGATGTTGGAGTATCATTGTGCCGCATGAGCCATTTTGTCCTGGAAAAAGTTAGTTTTTTTGTTTCAACTTTAGCAACAACAATGACATTGAATGTTCTGTAGCCACAGAAGGACATAAGTCTTCTTGTGCCGGTCCCAAGCCCGGATAAATACAGAGGGTGGTGTCAGGAAGGGCATCCAACGTAAAAGCTTGACGAAAACAAACATGCGAATCAAACCTCTAAGGATGGAGGACACTGATTTACTGTGCCGACCCCTTGAAGGGAAAAACCGAAAGGAAAAGAAGAAGAATGAGATTGGATACAATATTTGATTGGGAGACACTGTCAGAGAAGAAGTCATTCAAGAATATCCTTCATACTATTTTCTGATTATTTTTTTTTGTCTTTCAAAAAAAAAAGGAAAGACATGGTATCAATGGTAAAATATCGTTGGAGTTGGAGTGCGGTGGAGGAGAGCCACACATTAAGATTTTGAATGTTTCGTTCCTTATTTAAATGTCATGTATAATATATATTAAAAATCCAAATATATTGTTGTGCATTTTTGTTACATTTGATTAACCCCGACACAAAACATTTTGACAAAAAGTGTGGCTTGGTGAGCAAGGTTAGGAATTATATCGACAGTTACAAAGAGAACAGCGACAATATTAAACATTAATGAATACGTCTCCGACAGTGTCAATCTAAATCAAATAGGCACAAGCACACGGTTGGAACTTAAGTCCCTGAAGGTGCTTTTCAGATCAATGTTTTGGGGTGGGCGTAATAAAGTATGGAATAACATTCCGACGACGCCGACATTTTGTGTCAAAACTTTTGAGTACACTTCTCTTCGTCGTTCTGTGAGCGCATGTTGGATGGAAACCGCTTTTTAAACCTTTCTTTCAAGCTAATCAAAGTGTGTTTTGCGTCAGTAGAAAACGGCTACTTTACTTACCCGAGTGGGACTCACATGGTCGAAGAGAGAAAGCCCCCCCCCGGGTGAAACTCAAACTCGACGCGCATCGTGGACTGGCATCTCAACAGCAGTTCTGGTTCGATACCACCATCAATTCCACCGGAGCCATTAGATGACGCCGAGGAGCAGCAAAGGGCTTCCCCGGCGAGCTCAGCGGGACTCCCGCTGAGGAGGGCGAGGAGGAGTAAACAAGAACGAGGAGCTGTCCGGGTTCTGTAACGCGTATGCAGCTTCCTTACCCGGCAGCAATGTGGGCGAATTCTCACTCCAATGGCATAAAAAAAGACATTCGCCGATGATTCGTGTGACATTTGCCTCGCTCCAGTCACGACGTTAAAAAAACGGACGAGGTCTCGTCAATCATGCAACGAGCTGCCCTCACGTTAGTCAACTGTGAGGAACCACAAATGTTTTATGAGCTTTACGTCCGCTAGATCGCCCCACTCCGTTGCAAAAATCGTTTTTATGGTTTCCAAAAATAAAGATACTATGGGAGTAGAGGTTTTGTCTTCGCGGCAATTGGCTTAAGCGCTTGTCACTCATCGGAATTTGCCTGCCGATGGTTAGCGAGCACATCAATCAATCAATGGATGCTGACCACGTTCCACGTTCACTTCACGGCGTGAGCTGGGAGTAGAAACAAGCACGTAAACGTCTCACGATTTCTTTTGTTTTAAGTCTTCATTTATTTGAGGGCAGGATTATGCAAATCAGATGTTGGCACGTCGTGTAGAAAAGTGCACTTGCTACCCAGACGAAAATTACACAGAAGAGAAAACAAAAAACAACATACGTAGTATTTTCCCAAGGGAACTGTACTCACTGGTCATCTGTTGGGGGTCAGTACAAGTGATTGGCACAGGATGAGCATTTGTGGGCTTTTCATAAAGTCCCTTATTTTATAATTGCATGGGAGGCAACCCGTTGCCGTTACAGCCCTTGTACTAGATCTCAACAGATACTACCTAATTGGGAACATCTGGTGTTTTAAAGAAGGGGATTGTGACATTACACTTGAGCAAAACTATTGGAACTCTACAAGACAGCAGCAGATAATATCAATATTTAGGTGACAAAGTAGATACTTGCGGAAATTGCACCTTCACCATATAGGGGTCACAGTAAACATCTGAAAATACACAGGAAGCCTGTCGAACCATGGAAAGATTTGCTGACATTATAACACTCTGAAAGTACCAAAGCATTTGCCAATTATTAGGGCAGGGGGCTTACATGCTGTACCAGGTCGAATTGACCATAAAACACACAAAAGGGTCCCTCAAGTGAAAACTATTAGGATTTTTTATATATATTTCAAGGCAATTTTCTAATTTAGTGTAACTATTCACATGGGGTTTCCTTTGTGTTTCCAGTCTGTTAAAGGCATGTATGAAATTCCATGCATCCATCCATTTTATGTACTGCTTATTCCTCATTAGGGTCGCGGGGGTTGCTGGAGCCTATCCCAGCTGTCTACGGACACGAGGCGGGGGAAATCCTTAATTGGTTGCCAGCCAATCGCAGAGCACACAAAGACAAGCAACAGTCACAGTGTTCAATCTGCCTGCAATGCATGTTTCTGGATTGTGGGTGGAAACCGGAGGACCCGGAGGAAGCCCACGCGGACCCGGGGAGAACATGCAAACTCCACACAGGGAGGCCGGAGCGGGATGCGAGCCAGCGACCTCTGCTCTGTGAAGCCGGTGTGCTAACCACTCGACTACCAGGCCATTGGACTGAAATATAATTAGCCATAAGCAGAGCTGATGCACAAAGAGTCGTGAAAACAGCAGATCTGGCATTTACAAGGAACTTACCTCTAGCACTTCACACTGTGTAAAATGTGTGTTGGACACAGCGGGAGAGCATATTTCACAAAAAAAGAAGTCACCATCAAATGTCAAATTTCACTTTTCCTAGGACTGACATTGCAGAAAGGAAAATGTACAAAGTTAAAGGACAACCGACATCTCCGGACTAGTTGTGTCCATAACATGTAAAATGGCTTCAAATGACTTCTACTGAGCGTGTTTTACAAAGATTACACCGCATTTAGCTATATTTTACGTTTTAAGACTCGCGCTGAATATTCAGGAAGTCTTGTTTTTGAGTTGGTGACGAGTCGGTACGTGACGTCACTGAAGGAACGCCTCTGACCGAAAAAAAAGACACATAGTAGCAGTCCTTCCATTACGTCAATGTATTTTGCTGTAGCGAAAGAAGAGGGGGACCAAGCTCCATGGAAGGAATTTATCAGCCTGTGGAAACGGTCTGATTAATTCCTCACAGGAGCTTGGACGCCATTTTCTGCCTCTTTTTGGGTGATACATTTCCCCCCAATGTTGCCTCAAAATGGCACGGAATAAATTCTTTAATCGATTGCAAACAGGTATGCTTTCCTCTTCAGAACCATTTGAATCATATTCATAACTAGAAGTGTAACAAGAAAGCATATTCTCCGAATCTGAACCATTGTTTTGATTCTCCAGCAATGCAAGACGTGTTGGCGTGACGTCACGAATTGAGGGTGGGGCTTTCTGAAAATTCCCAATTCGCAGCTCAATTTTTTAGCAGATTTTGGACACTTTAAGTCATTTTTATTGGTGTTTTGCATTTGAATAAAAATATCATACTGCGTGTTTTGGGTATTTTAGATGCTATAAAACGTTTTTCTGATGTCAGTTAGGAAACAAAAAAGTGATGTCGGTTGTCCCTTAACTTTCTTTGCTAGAGTATAAATGGGAGTGACAAGGAAAGCAACAGACCAATGTTGGCATTAAAAAAAAAAAAAAAAAAAAAAAAAACCAATCTGAAGAAGCCTCAGGTTACACACCAAGGTCTTCTCTTCAGATGCCGGTACACACATATTTTTAAGTGTAACAGGCATGGGTGCGAATAATTTTATTTACACTGTGTATGAAAACTGCCTCAGCTTTGCAAAAGGAAAGTGACGTCTCCTCATACAGGAAGTGAAAAGTGCCTTTGCTAGATAAGAAACTATTAACCGTAAAACTAAACAATAGCTCAAAGTTATTTTTTTTAAAGCAAAAACCCTGTAAGGCGACGACCAAAAATCTGCCTGAAATGTTTACAAAATTTCAAGCTTAATATTTACATGTTTTACAAGAGTGCTACAGAGCAGAAGGATACGATAAGATGATCTAATGTTAATCAGCGGCTGCCATTAAAATGGCAGCTGAAGGGAAAACGGCACCGCTTTCCAGCTTAATTGTTCGTCTTTTTTTACCCATCAACCCAAATGGACCAGCGCCATGACCGTTGTGTACTCGTGCTGCAGGCAGTCCGTGTCTGTGTCGCACAGCGTGTAGTCATCTTTGACGATACGGTCGCAGCCGATCTCACCGTTGCCAAAAAGGCCGAACAGCGGAACTCCGGGGAAGACCTTCTGGAAGGCGTCGGCCTCCACGTTGATCTGGTTGTTGTAGTAATTCTGCCCACGGCCTACGCAGGCAAACATAAAGCCCACTGTGTTCCTTTTGGGGATTTTGGCGGCTTTCAGCCTGTGGATTGTGGATTCGGCCGCTTTGGGGTTGCTGACATCCTGGTCCAAGAGCACTGAGGCGCCCTGCACTTTGGGGCCGCTGAGTGCCAGGCCGACCACGCCGTAAGCACCCTGGCTACAACTACAAAGAAATGGAATGTTATTAAAGGTGGATGAATATGAGGAACCATGCTCGAGTTTATCAACTGAATATATTGGAGGGTGATATTACACAGCAGGGATGCATCTGGAAAATGTAAAAAAAGGGGACCATTTAGTCTGACAAAGGGGCCAAATTCTAAAATTGATGGGGCCCGATTTAACTCAATTGGAGATGTATACAACACCGAGTGAAATAAAACAAAATACATTCATTGGATCATGATATATCTAATTTGGAAATGAAAAAGCATTATTTGAGTAAAAACGTATTTTTCTAATATGTCAACAAACAATTTAAATTCAAATCAAACAATTTATTCATACATAAAATACACATATTCAATTTTCTTGAGTTAGTACATCATCAATCCTGTGCTATATTGTATTGTATTGCAGCACAGACTATTTCACACTATTTCGTGACATCACGCCAAGACGTCTTGCCCGCCTCGAGAATCAAAACAATGGCTTCAGATTCGGAGAAGATGCTTTCTTGTTACTCATCCAGTTATGAATATGATTGAAATAGTTCTGAAGAGGAAAGCATCCATGTTTGCAATCGATTAAAGGAGTCCTCCCTTATCAATTCGAGCCGTCAATGACAGCAATGTAGCACCCAGAAAATGCAGAAGATGGCGCCCGAGCTCCGTTGGAAATGGACTGATTTGTCTGCTGGGAATTTGTGTCAGCGAATATCAAATAGTTGTCTTGGTGCAACACACAACGATTCACCATCGCATTATTTATGTGTTTTCCTTCTACTTTCGCCATAAACACGGATCAACACGAAGTTTTCAGACCAAACAAAGTACCGCAAAATGCATTGTGTGTCGCTTTCTCGGTCAGGGGCGTTCCAAATGTGACGTCACGTGGGGATCGTCATCAACTGGAAAACAAGGCTTCCTGAAGTCTTAAAACGCGAGTCTTAAAACCTAAAATACAGTAAAGTCTTGTTATATCGATATTCAAGGGAGTCCGAAAAAATATCGATATAACCGGGACTATCGATATATCCGACCCTGTTTGCATGTAATTTTCTCTGTGCGTGCATAGAAATAGTATCGATATAACCGGGACTATCGATATATCCGATATCGATATAACGAGACTTTACTGTATGTACTTTGGGGTGAACAGGTTTTTGAGCTATACATTTCTGTAAATAAATGCCCCTTTGGCACTCCATGAGCAAAGATCTTTTTGTTGTTTCTTACCAGAGGTTGGCGGGAAAGACACTTTCTACAAGGCCCCCTGCGATGAGGGCTTTGCTTTTGGCCAAAGGCTCCAGGATTTGACTAAGGAAACGCGCTCCACCAGATTTGTACGCATCATAGCCAAACAGGAGCACCACCCTCAACTCTGGGTTGTCGGTGAGTCCTATGGGCACAAACCCGATAAACAAAATTCAAAACACTGAACAGTTGGACAGTCTTTGGCTGGAAGGATGCATGGCCGACGCGGATGTGGAACTGTCGCAGCTTGGAATTGAAGCGGATTCACGTGGGACGGGAGACGTGAGACAATCTCTTTTCGTCAATGGATGCTCCGGCTTTGTGTTTGCTTTCAACATTTAGCTTGTAGCAGACGTGCACTTTTCAACATGACGTCCCTGGGTGAAAAGGACACTTTGATCCTCTCCTCTTTCATCTAGAACTGCTTCATGCAACAAAGAGGGTGCAGGAAGTGCTTAAGATTGAATGACTGTCTGTGTCATTTGTGTTCTGTCAATTATTTTGTTTTTGTTTTGACTTCGGGGGCCGAAAGAGTGGCTGCCTTTACAGCAGCTCCTGTATTTTTTTTCTACTTCCATCACTTTGCTTCTGTGAAGTGTAAATTTCTCCACTACGACACTTATAAAGGACATTCCAATCCAATTTAAGAGATGATGTACGTTTGGAGCCGTCAGATGAGATTAACAATGATATCCAAAATGAAGGAGCAGTGTTGGCGTGAAATTACGCATGTGGATTATGTTGTTGATCTAAATTTGCGTCGCTTAACATCTTGGCCTGTGTGTGTCCACTCACCTGCTTCTTTTAGAGTGCTTGGGGAGAGGGACTTTTGGCAGAAATGAAAAGGTCTGATGTGGACGCCCTCCATGCTTGGAAACATGAGAGCAAAGCCAGCCTCTCCTTCCTCATGTTCCTGGGAAGGTTTGGAGCATGAGCCACTCGGGGTTACTGTAAACACACACACACAAGTGAAAAACAGCACTCACATTTCACAAAAATTGCTTTTCCATGTGTCTAAAATGAATTATATGAATTTCTCAATGTTGGCACCTCAAATCAATGGACTCGTAAATCTGGAACCCAGCAGACCTCATGAACTGGAGTAATTCATTTTTCAATTACTAAAAAATGTCAGCTCTGCTTATGTCAATAATAATCATGCACAGTAAAATAAGTCATAATCTCAATAAATTTTACTTGCAACCCCACATAGATCAAGTGAACATGCAATGCAAGTGTCTCCTAGAAAAAAAAAACAGTGCATTAGAGTTCACTCAATATACTTCAAGGGTATTTTTCTGATGTTTGAAAGAAAATGTACATAACAGAAAACATTCCACATCAGGATGTTGCTGCATTTGTTCTGCACGCTGCACACTGTGGATCATTTTTCAAATGGCCTGCAGTCCATAACAAACATGCATAAATAACTTGTACTTCGGGCTATAAGGAAACCTATTACATGTCATTGCAGCTTTCATACATTGCCATAGATAATCCAATCACAGATTTCCGCCAATTGAATTAAGAGCCACGGCGACCCCGAGCTGAACCCCCTCCCGTCCCAGCAGCAATAGCTCCAATAAATGAGCGCCACAGCAAACAGCCGGGGCCGCCATTAGGCCTGATCGACGACGGCGGCCTGACCGGCTATCATCCACGTCAAGGAGAGCCCCCCGCCTGATGGAGAGTCACTTCTTTGCAGAGTTGTGATTATGTGAAAAAATGACAAGCGTGGGGCGCCGCAGACGACGGCATCTATCAGGGGAAGGAGAGGAGGGGAATATGGCAGGGAGGCGGCAGGCCTTCCTATGACTCAGTACCAGTAGTGTGGATTAATGCCGAAACGTTTTTGGGAAAGCAGGCGCTTCCTCTTCTCAACTTGCCTGCAAGGTCTGCATTATTCCACCACAAAATTTGCAGATCCTCTCTATGCTATTTGGAGAACCTGGTGCATGGTGTTGTCAAGGAAATTCCATAGACGGTGTGAATGGTGTTTTTACCCATGTACATACCTCTCACCTTTGGCGAATAGGTAGATATAGAAGCGCGATAAGAAGAAAGGAGCGTCAGCGCAGAGCGCCGATGCATATGTGGAAGTGTCGCGGCTTGGAATTGAAGCGGATTTATGTGGGACAGGAGATGTGAGACAATCTCTTTTCGTCAATGGATGCTTCAGCTTCGTATTTGCTTTCAACATTTAGCTTGTAGTAGACATGCACATTCCACGATGACGTCCCTGATCCACTGCTGAAAGGGATGCTTTGTCTCCTTTTTCATTTAGAACTGCTTCATGTCACAAAGAGGGTACAGCAAGTGCTGAATGTGAATGAATGACTGTGTCTGTGTTGTCATATTGTTTGTTATTTGTTTTTTTTTTTCCAAAGATGGCGGCTCGTGAACACGCAGCGGCTCCTCTCTCTCCCAGCAAATTGGTGTTTTCGTGTTTATTATGTTTGTCAAACATTATAAGTGCCTCGCACGCTGGGTCCGAGAGGACAGTAATTTCATCTGCGATGTATGTCATGCATATTAGGATATTTCACAATAAAGCTGACTTTGACTTTACTAATAGCTGCCCTTATCAATGATTACAATACCCGTATAAAAGTTGTAGTATGCTGTACATTATTTGAAATGATACAAAAAACAGTAGCACAAGTGGAAATGCAGACAGCTTACCGCGCATGTGCACATCATGCTTTCATCAATCCTGCCTTACGTAGTGATAAAAAAATATATACGATTGAGGATGATTTTTGCTGGTTTGCCGTGACAATAGTAGCGATCAGCGGCAGCATTGTCGTTGGCTACCGGCAGTTGAGACAAACTGGATTGGAGCTAAAATGGTCTTTTTAAAATTGGTTCACATGTTTTCCTCCCGTATAAAAGTTCTAGTACGCCGTACATTAATTGAAATGATTAAAAAATAGTTATAAAATATGGGGAAAACATACAAGTTGACAGGTATGTGTGTATGTTTGGTTGGTTGTTGGGGGAAAATGACCTCTAATTATGCTGGGGCACAAAGTAGCGTGCCCTCCCACAATGATTAAAAAAAAAAACAACAACAACAAAAAAACAAAAACAAAAAACAAGCAACATATGTCCACGAGCCATCTTAAATTCTTCCAGAATAAAGAGGGGTGATCAATGATGGTGTGCAATAAATATTACCTCGTAGTAAGTGCCTGTGCCTGTGAGCTAGTTTTCAGGTTTAATAGAATTTATGTGGGGAAACTCACAATACCCAACAAACAAAGTCTGCTCGGTAACAATTGACTATACCTGCTACTCTTGTGACAATGCCAATGTTTTATTGGAGTTACCGTAACTGCCAAGCATCATGTGACCATGCCTGTTAGCCAGCCGACCTTACTTGAAAATGTGAACGTTGGCATATCCAGAACCAGAAAAAAAAAACTTACATACAATTCCAGGACTAGCAATGCCGATGATGTCACAATTTTTCGGGAATATTTGGAAGAGCTTCTCAACCGGACTGTGGCGGCTCCGCTTTGCTTTGAAAAAAAAATAATAATCACTTACCCAAGTTATCAATCATGCAACAAAATACAGTAAGTCTCGTTATATCGATATCGGTTATATCGACAGTACTGCTTATTACGATATGAACGCAAGGAGAAAATTTACATGCCGCAGGATCGGATATATCGATAGTCCGGTTATATCGATATTTTTCCAACTCCCGAGAATATCGATATAACGAGACTTTACTGTATGTACTGTTGTAGTATTGAATACAAACATTTTTTCTGTCTGTAGCAGTAACCTGGAACGTTGAAAGCCTCGCAATCCATCATCACCAAGACCGTTTTGGGCAGGAGAAATACTTTCTGTAAATATAAGCCAAGAACTGGGGTTAAAACATCATTAAAACTCTTCTTTTGATGTATAATTCATTTTGTGTTGCGACTTGATCTGTATATATTTTGCCATTGAATAAGACAAAGATTGTTTGTCTTGATTAATGGATAATCTGCAATAATTGTGTGTGTTTAACAGTAAATAAAATGGCTACCATATAGGATCAAATACACCATAAAAAGTTGTGGTTTACATACACTTGTGAAGAACATAATGTCATGGCTCTCTTGAGTTTCCAGTTATTTCTACAACTCAGATTTTTCTCTGATAGAGTGATTGGAACAGATACTTCTTTGTCACAAAAACATTCATGAAATTTGGTTCTTTTATGACTACTATGGGTGAACAGAAAAAAAGTGATCCACTCTGCTCGGTCAAAAATATACATACAGCAGCGCTTAATATTTAGTAACATGTCCCTTGGCCATTTTGGATTGGATGTACCTTATCCGTCTCACAGTGGATAAATTTACATTTCACAGCATCAAAGTTATGAAAGGAAGAGTAAAGGAAAGAAAGAAGTAGAAAAACAAAATAATAATAATAATAATAATAATACATTTCATTTCTAAGTGCCTTTCAAAACTCTCAAGGACACTTTACAGCAGTGGCAGCCATTCGTGCCAGCGTTCACTCAACACGTTAGTAACAGCAGCAAAGTTATGAAAGGAAGAGGAAAGGAAATAGTTTTTATTTTTTTTTAAACTACATAAATAATAAGACAAAACAAAGACACAGAGAGTCAATCATTCTTCAGCACTTGCTGTACCCTCTTTGTGAAGAGAGGATCAAGCGTCCTTTTCAGCAGTGGATCAGGGAGGTCATGGTGGCGATATGAACGCCAGAAGACTTTGTGCCTTGTTTTGGATTGGATTAGCCTTTATTAGTCTCGCAGTGGAGACATTTACATTTCACAGCAGCAAAGTAATGAAAGGAAGATGAAAAGAATGAAAGTAGAAAAACCAAATACATGAGCGACTTTACCTCAACGTCTTCAGCCAGGGTGTTGCAGAGGGCATGAACCTCCGTGGTGGAGGGACCACATGCCGAAACCCATGTCAACTGCTGTTGAGTTCTGAGAACTCGTCGGGCACAGTTGCTCCAGAGCCTGCACACACTTTTGAAGTAACCGACGTAAACATCCTGTTAGCATCAATAGCGAGAAATTGCATTTGTGTGGCTGACAACCGACTGTTGAACATAAGCATACTTCGTTTAAATAGACGCCATCAAAACAATGTCGTAGAAGTGTTTCAAACACGGTGGAACACTTTCACTACACGTAAACAGCCATGTTGAGCGCCTGTGGAGTTTGTTACTTGGGCGAGAAAACGATTCCCTACCTTGTTATTCGGAGTAGAGATTTGGTCGGAACAAAAGTGAGAATTCGTTCGACGACCTCCACAACGTTGCTCAGGACGTACGTCGCCTTGTTATCCGATGGAGAGGAGTCGAAACTAGCATTATCGTCCATTTTCCGCTCTGAATTTGTAGATTTCGCCCACAACGCTGCCCTGCGCCGGATTTTGTTTTTGACCCGGAACTGTTACAGGGAGGAATGTCAAGATGCAATACTGCCTGCTGTCGGCCAGGAGGAATTAGGTCACAAGTGACACTACATCTTGTAAGGATAAAACATTAAATCTTCTTTTCCTTTCGGCTTTTCCCTTCAAGGGGTCGCCACAGCGAATCAGTAACCTCCATCTTCAGAGGTATGATAATTGCCCTAAACGATTAATTCGGTTTGGAATGCAGTTTCAATATTTTTATGTTCTTAATATCCATCTTAGTCCGAATACGCTCTGACATCACACGTAAATTTGGACCTCATAATACAAACCTCACTTGCAAACCTTGGCTTATTCTATCAAAGGTTACCACCACAATTTAAATCTTTCATCCACTCATCTTTGCACGATAATGTAAGGGAAATTAATCAACAAACCTCACTCTCCAGAATACTCAATTGGGCTATTCCCATCCTCAAGTCAAATTGGATCCGATTGGGTGTACCTTTATTCGTACAGTGGAGAAATTTACATTTCACAGCAGCAAAGTCATGAAAGGATGATTAAAGGAAAAAAAGAAGTAGAAAAACAAAATACATGAGCTGCTGGAAAGCCAGAAATGTGAACAGGAACACACTCACCCTTCAAATAAAGCTGTACTCAATGATATACTTGATTTATTCATGATAATAAAATTGGCATGACAAAAATCATCTAAACAACAAAATGACGAAGTGAGTTCAGTGTGCAAATAGTGTGTACATTCAGCGAACTGTGTTGATACCAAGTGGGAGGACAACAGACAAGGTCATAGATTTGTTTACCGGGGAAAAAGACAAAGCAACCACAAAAGTACTCAACAGATTCATTGGCATGATTATAGCAGATGATCACTTGATGTGTTATTCCCTGAAAAAAAGTGTTTATTTTATGAACAAAGACATACAGTGAATGCTGTGCAGTTATGGAGCTCATCTACAATTAACTTATATCTTAATGTGGTGTGAAGAGACACAAATGTGTGTAGTGGTTACGGCAGACATGTTCTGCTGGAGCCCGGCCGGCCATGATGTTGGAGGTCAAATGTTACAGATCTCCCTTAGAGTCTGATCCATCAACTGCTTTAGACTCTGGTCCTCTTGTTTAGCACGATCGAGTTTATCTGTTAATATAGCATGGCAGCGTTAAAACCCGTTCAAACACAACATTGCATATACAAAAGGGAGGCTAGAGTCAGGATTAGACAAAAAACACTTCTAGTCAATGCGGTTAAAAACCAAGCGGAAACAACTGGGGTTAGTATTCAATCATTAAGGACAATTTTAAAGTTAACTTTCTAATATCTACTATTCCAGTCAGAGGCAGGGCTGTGATCACGACTGCACGAATGGACTTGATTTATTTAAAACAACTGACAGTTTAATTTGTCCACAAGCTCAATTAACATCAGTACAAGACTGCATTTTTTTTCCACCAAAGAAAAAAAAGCTCAGATCCATAACGATTTGTCTTGCAAAAGATCTACTACTTAGGCAGCACTTGTCTGAAATGAAGACTCATACTTGCTAAAATGATAAACATTCCAAAATTCAAGAAATTAAGAAACTGCGCGTGGATTATTTTTGGGGGGTGGGGTGTATTTGGCATTTGCATGGTATTCTTCCTAAGGATATGAATGGCAAAACCTAGGTGAAAATTCATATTTCTATGGGGGTTATTTAACATTTATTTACAATTTGCGTGGTATGGTTGCAGCCAGGCGCTAGTGTCTCTTTTATTTTGAGAATTTGAGCATAGACCAAGCAACACCAGGAGTGAGAAGACCATAACCATATTGGAATTCCGTAACAGCCAGGAGACGCATTACTTTTATATGTTGACAAGAGGGCAACGGTTTGAAACGCATTGCAGTGACCCCTGTTGGTTTAGAGTGGAACGACAGGAAGAACAACTTCAATGTCTGATTACGTTCTGAGTTGTCAGTGGGTTCATAGAGCGAGCGCACTTGAATCGTTCATATTAAATTTGTGTTCTGGGCGTTTTACTTTCTGAGCTTAGACCCTTCCCCCGAGAAAAAAGAAAGCACATAAAAGAAACTTTTCAGCGAAGACAAACAACAGTGTTCTTTGTTTTGGTGTTGCAGAACAGATCCTAACGAATATACGACAGCCCTGACAGTGACTGAGAAAAACAAATACAGTAAAGTCTCGTTATATCGATATCGGATATATCGATAGTCCCGGTTATATCGATACTATTTCTATGCACGCACGGAGAAAATTACATGTAAACAGGGTCGGATATATCGATAGTACCGGTTATATCGATATTTTTTCGGACTCCCTTGAATATCAATATAACGAGACTTTACTGTATCTGCGCTTTGTTAATTTTCCAGTGTGTCTGACTCTTCACCAAAAAGTCAACACGAAGCATGCATAACGGTACGAGTCCAAAACGTGTTTCTTCTCCTTCCGTTTGAAAGCACCCATTGATTGGATTTGTCTATCAAAGTCGGTTGAATATGCACATTGCATCAAAGTATTGGGATATTCGTGAAGAAGGTAAAGAGGACAGCCTCACGCCTCGTTTAAGGCTACTCGTAGCTCGTTGGTGAGAAGACGGTTTTTCTCAACCTGCTTGTAAAGGTGGTCTTGACGGTTGGAAGGCAAGTGAGAAAGAGAAAAAGGAGACACAAGGCGGGTTAGTAGCAGAAGGCAATATATTCCACGGCAGAGGTTAGTTAGTAGTTTGTAGCATCCTGAACTTTTTTGAGACATCCGACGCAGCTTTGGTTAGCGACTAAAAACATTTCACGACATAATGAATTCTTCAACGAAAACAGTCATTATATTATGTTCAATCCATTTTGTTTGGTGAAAGGCAGTGTAAATATTTTGCCGCAACAGAAGAGAACAGCGAGAGACGACCAACTCAAACGTCTTTTGCTTCATCGTAGACCCTAATTTCACCCCAAGATCTCCTACAAATCAAGTGTGAGACAGAACCAGCAACCAAATGCCACAACTTAAACCAGAATGAAACAAGTACCATATTTTCTGGTGTATAAGGCGCACCAGAGCACTAGGCGCACCCCCAATGAATGGTGTCTTTTCAAACGTTTTCAATGTTTTAGCCGCACTGGAATATAAGGCACATCTTCAATGAATGAAAAAAAAAAAAGTTTTCCAATTGTAATGAATATGGCAGACCACATTATAAGGTGCTCCAGTAGAGGCTGGGGTAACGTTTAATAGATCCAGCATAGACGGCACACTCCTTCCACAGGGGGAAAGAAATGGAGTTGGTGTCTGCTGAGTGTATCGAGAAGGTTTCTTCAGCCGTCATCTGTACTTTTTGAAGGTGTCGGACGTTTCGCTTCTTATCCAAGAGGTTTCGTCAGCGAACTAAAGTCTTACTGGTAGTATCGGCCCTATATATATATATATATCCCTAATGTCCAGACATGGCGGCGCCGGACACAGCTATGATAGGTCCCTACTCTCAGGTTGGGGGGAGCAGAGGACCACTCCCTGCGGCCCCACCGAGGGATGTATATATAGGGCCGATACTACCAGTAAGACTTTAGTTCGCTGACGAAGCCTCTTGGATAAGAAGCGAAACGTCCGACACCTTCAAAAAAGTACAGATGACGGCTGAAGAAACCTTCTCATCGATGGACCACTCCTGTACGACTGAGAGCTTACACAGACGTCTGCTGAGTAGTTGCGAGACCTGTTGTGGGTCAAAATGATTTCACATATAAGGTGCACCTGCGTATTAGGCGCAGGATCATCTTTCGAAGAAAATGAAGGCTTTTGGGTGCGCCTTATACACCGGCAAATATGGTAGCTTCTCAGGATACTTTAATTCTACTTCATCATACCTTTGATTAAAAAAAAACACATGGAAACCACTATAAATGATCTCTAAAGTCCAACGCTCACCAAGATTCTGCATCAAATTTGTCGGTATGACAACTTGTACTTTGTCACCTTAAATGTTAGCATTTGAACAAATATCAGTGGGGAAATTCTGGATTAGCATTTTGTTCTTTAGTAACTGGTGTCACAAAAGGAGCACAAGGTCACAAAAGTAGTAACATGACTAGCATTCAGACTATAGCATCACACATGTTAGTACATGTTCGAGATCTCGAGGTTTTAGAGACAACAGTGCAAGTTGTGCCATCACTGAGTTCACTAAATTTACTCATTTAAATTGTGGCTGAGATCCAGGTTGGAAGTTGTGGCAATTGCCGCAGCTTCCTAAGAGGAGTATGTCTATCTTGCGTGTACCGCAATTTAGTGAATTCATGCGTTTGTCAGTCAAGACTCATTATTTCCAGTAAAATTAAATATTTTTAAATATATCTAAGTTTCACTATTAACGCCGACTAACACTTTACACTCGTGCCCCAAGAATGTTTAGAGGCAAGATCTGTGAACAGTGTCTTTTTTACATCGATCATTGAACAGTGTATTTTTGTTGATACAAATTAAATGTCAACTTATTTTAACACCCGTGGTACTTTTAAATATTTTATGTTGATCAAAACATTAACTGTTTGGTTTATACAAGGGTCAAAATGGCAACATTTTTTCTTTTATCTTCTTCGACTTTCGGGGCTCCAAATTTTAAAGACTTGACACCAGTCCACCTCCCACACAGAAATGGGGAACAGTCACTGGGAGAGGAACTTTGGAGTTTATTCAAAAGCGACTCAACAAAATAAATTAAAACAGAGGAAAAACTAATAAAATGGACAGAATGAACGTGAGGAAAAAGATGGGGACGTGATGACAGAGATGGAAGAAGTTTTATTTTACAGCAAAGTAAAACGGCATGAGAGGTGGGCGGTGGTAGCAACAGCGGTGGCCCAACGAGCACAGAGTGGCAGTTGAAGACAGTACAGAGAAGACAGTAAATTGGGGCCTCGCTGCACAGAGAGATGACCAACCACCGTATGGCTTCTGAGACGCACAGATTTAGCTGTCGGGGGGGAAAATATTGAAGAAAGAGTGACGAAAGGGCTGAAGGAACATGCAAACTGAAGAAAAAATGCAAGCATGAGGAAGGGAAACTGATGCACTTTGAGATCCTCAACGAAAAACAGCCATGTATACAAATATATTATTATAAACTGTATATATAGTTAGTGTGCATACAGGTGCATGGCAATAAAGTAGAGTTGCAGATTAGTCCACTTCAGTAATTCATTCAAAAAATGACAGTAAAGTGGATTGAAAATTCTACTATAATTCCTACTTCATTTCTATCTCAAAACTCAGATTTGCTTCCCTTTTATTGAGCTGATAAACCAAACGATTAACTCATTCACTGCCATTCACAAATTTATTCAGGAATTGAAAATATGACGTGGAGAGCCATTCCCAAATTTCTTAGAGTTTTGGTTTTTCTTGCGGGGGTGACAATAAAGGGCTGGTCAGACCTCCGGCAATGTTTTTTCCCCTCCCTCGAAGGGGCAGCATTTGCCTTTTGTACAGCCGCCCCCATTTCAAGATCAGATAACACCAGCATAATACAATTTAGGAATTAACTTTTTTTTCGGATGAAATAAGAGAGTCAAAGGGTTCTTACGCTGCATTGAATGTTTATGTAGTCCTAAAACTCAATATTCTGCAGGCCCTGGAATTTGAGTGACAATGACAAAAACACCGGAGTGGACGGATTTTTGCACATCGTCTGGCAGCGAATGAGTAAAACATTTGAAATAGGTTAAAACCATGCATAGGGAATTGATAACATATCCATGTTTCCCATTTTGAACTGAACTATTGAAATAAATTAAGTTGTGCACATGCAAATCTATCGAGATGCACATGTCCTTTTTGGGGGGGACAAAACTAATCGACGCACAAGGTGACCGAACTAGACATGCCACAAGGGGGAGCTATTTTCTGTAAGAGTGGTTAGAGGTTGTGTGCGCTTGGGTCGACTACTAAAAAGCACGCACACGCACAAACACAAGCATCCTGTGAAATTACATTGATGTCATGTCGTTCAGGGCGTGGTCCAGCTCCTCGCTGATGGCCTTGTACTTCAGTTTCTGGGCATACAGCTCGTCTACAGTGGAGGATTTATGACCAAGGTGGTGAGTGGATCAGATTGAGACAAACAAAAAGGAAAAAATAGGGGGAAGGAAAATGAAATGAAGTCAGCCAACCAAGGCAAAAAAAAAACGCAATGAAAGAAACCATGAAAGGGAACGGCACAGTAATAGAAACGCAACAGCTGAGGAGGTAGTGACAAATTCTGAAGGAGTCACATAGAAAGCGTCCGGCCGGCCCCACACCTGCCGGCCTTAAACAGCCAGCGGATTGGAATGCCAGACATGCGGCACGTTGAGGAGCACCGTTGCCAACTCAAATAAAATAAAATCACGGCCTCACTAGCTTTTTTATTCAGCCGCGATAAACCGTTTGAAACATGCGATGCTCACAGGAGTCATCTGACACTGTATTACATTTCAAGAATTCCGGCTAAGTCACAAATTTGGGTTCTTCAGGTACTCTGTAAGATTAAAAAAAAAAAAGATTCGTACCTTCTAGGTCATCGATGGTCTTCTCAAGCTTGGCAACTGACCTTTCAGCAAACTCAGCACGGGTCTCAGCCTGCAAGGCGTTTGGAAAATAAATGTTAAAAAAAAGCAATTTCTATTCAAAACAGCTGATTTTGGAAAACAAGGAACTATATATGCTAAGTGAAATGAAACTCAGTGACCATGTTTGGCTCCTTCGTTTTAAGGTCATTTGATAATATAAGCACAGGTCATCCACTCATTCACTGTCAGACGATGTGCAAAAATTTGTCCACTCCAGTCCTGGGGTTTTTGTCATTTTCCCTCAAATTCCAGGACACACAGAATATTGCGTTTTAGGAGTAAATATACATTCAATGCAGCGCAAGAAACCTTAGACTCTCTTCTTTCATCAGAAAAAAGAGTTAATTCCTAAATTATATGGGTCTGTAGTTGTGAGCTTGAAATGAAGCCGGCTGTCCAAAATAGAATGAAATATTTACATATTAGTTTCGATATCGCTTTAAAAACAGTTGAAGCTGGAACAAAGTGCTAACATGGAAAAAAGAGAAATGCTGCCTGCCTCCTTGTGGAAGGGAAAAAACATTGCCAGAGGTCTGGCCAGCGTTTTATTGGCACAACAGCAAGAAAAACCAAAACCCGAACAAATTTGGGAATGGCGCTCTGTCATATTTTCAATTCCCGGAAATGGCAGTGAACGTGTTAACTCATTCACTGCTAGACTATGTGCATAAATGTGTCCACTCGAGTGCCAGGGTTTTTGTCATTTTTGCTTCCAGAACTCAAAGAATATTGCGTTTTAGGACTATATAAACATTCAATTCAGTGTTAGAAAACTTCGCCTCTCTTCTTTCGTCAGAAAAAAAGAGTTAATTCCCAAGTTATCTCAGCTTGAAATGGGCGCTGCTGTGCAAAAGGCAAATGCTGCCCCCTCATAGGAGGGAAAAATATTGCCAGGGGTCTGACCAGCTCTTTATACTCACCCCCGCTCGCGAGAATAAACAAAACCTGAAGAAATTCGGGAATGGAGCTCCGAGTCATGCTTTTCAATTCCCGAATAAATTCGGGAATGGCAGTGAATGAGTTGAATAGCACAAAAAATAAACGCCACCGTGTTAAAAATTGATATTATTGAAAAGTTCCTTAATTTACTTCAACAATTATCATCTGGCAGTACATTGACTAAACCCGTGCCTCCTCACCTCCTTCAGCTTGTCTGTGAGCACCTTGATCTCCTCCTCATACTTGTCCTCCTTTTGCGAGTACTGCGGTTACACGCATGGACAGAAAACAAAATGTCATAAAAATAAAAACAGCTTCAATGCTATTATGTTGTATCATTTTCCTGCTGGCGCACCTTCTCTGCCTGAGCCTCCAGAGACTTCAGGTTGTTTTGCACGGTCTTCAGCTCCTCCTCAAGCTCAGAGCATTTGCTGTTGTTTTATTATTTGGGTTGGAAAAGAGCACGCTAGTCACGAACTAACGCTGTATCCAAATATGATGAGTTTTTTGTTTGTTTGTTTTAAATTATGAGGTTCTTACCTCTCAGAGAGTTCAGCGCGCTCCTCTGTACGTTCCAAATCACTCTCAATGATCACAAGCTTACGGGCCACCTGATGTCAAACACACAGTACGAGTCAGAATATTTCAAAGTCTTCCAGAAGCATTCCAGCTAAGGAACTCGCCTCCTCGTATTTGCGGTCAGCCTCCTCAGCGATGTGCTTGGCCTCCTTCAGCTGAATCTCCTGCAGTTCCATCTTCTCCTCATCCTTCATCGCCCTGTTCTCAATAACTTTCATGCCTCTGAGGGGATAAAATTGGTCATTTAGTTATTTCCAAAGAGAAGTTACAAAAAACGTCTGGACACACACACAACACTATGCTAAGTGGCACCAACTCCATAAGACCGCAAAAACATTTTCATGACCATTAATCATCAAGTGAAAAAAAGACAGTCATTACAGTGGTGCCCTCTTGTGTCGCATGACAACAAATTATTACATCAAAAGGCCATTAGGTGTAAAAGCGACAATAAATCCAGGGTGGGCATCCTACATCAAGAATGAGCATGTCATTTAGTCTTTGGTGAAAGTCGAAAACAGACAAACCCCCAGTGGAACTGCTCCCAAAAATCTACATTCAGCTAGATCATAATATATAGCTAGATAATATATAGCATAATATTCAGTTGGATGATAATATATAGGAACCACCCAAAAAAGTTTGAATGTTTTTGTAATACATTTTTGGGGATAAGTAAATTCAGTCAAAAACAAACCACCAATTCCAAATTGGTTTTGGTAAGATAATGTGCCACAGAGAGCAAGGCAGAAAAGTAATTTTAAGCAAGTAAAAGAAAGAGGTAATAATAAAAGCAAGTCGGGGTGAATAGCAACTGAAGCAAAGATGGAACGTCAGGATGGATAAGATGGAGAAAATTTGTTCTAAATATGATTACTTTTGTCCCTCCTTGTTCAATGGTCCTTAGGGGTCTAGAAAAAAATGGTTCCCCATCCTGGATTCAACACCAGAAGGGTTCTGAGCCACAAGTGGCATCACTGAGACAATGTTAGCCCGTATTGTGTATATGTTCATACGGCATGGCGTACGTGATGTACAAGTGACCTCTGAAACTCAACACAAAACTCATAATTAGTATTTTCTAACAATCTGTGAAAGCCGTGTGAGTGTTGTTGAAAGTGTATTTCAGCTGTCATATTTAAATAGAGCGAAAGGAGTGTGCTTGTACCGCTCGCTCTCATCAGCAGCCTTCTCAGCCTCCTCCAGCTTGGTCAGAGCCGTGGCCAGACGCTCCTGGGCACGATCCAACTCCTCCTCAACCAGTTGGATGCGTCTGTTCAGGGAGGCGACATCACCCTCAGCCTGGAAGGGCAAGTCAATCAGTCAGGTGCATTTGCATAAGATCGGGTTTTGGTTTTGTTTTTATATACTCTACGGGACTTTGCAGCATCCAAGCAAATCTTGGGCGTGGTGATGGATGCAGAGAGGAAGGGTGGGGGTCGGGTGACACAGGGGATTCTTTTAGCAGAGTTTCTGTTGAATAATTTAAAATCTGTGACTGAACCAAGAGGAGATTTTAAGTGAGGGCTGCATTATGCTACTTGGGGGGGTGCCCTGTGTTGCCCGTGCGGATGTGCACAGGAGGAACCCGTCTTCAAGCTAGCGTACTCGTGACCGGGCGTTTTCTACGCGAATAGTTAATAGGGTTCATAACATACGTGAGGACATCCAATACACGACCGTGAAGCGCCGTCTGGGCCTAGCCGCCACGCTTTTTAACCAGACTTACGCCTAATGCCGTCGGCAGCCTCAACACTAATTGCCTTAAGTCATTAGCGTCGGCTTACTGCTTCCCTTGCGCTCCTTTCCAGGTTGAGTTCCCGCTGGAGGACGGCAGCCCGGTCCTCCGCCGCATCCGCCTGCTCTTGTAGCGACTTGATTTTCTTCTTCACCGCTTCCAAAGAGCTTCCACCGGCCATAATTGAGCCCCGACTCGTGTTGGTTTTGTTCCAGCTAAGCTAGTCTCGTCCTTTTTGGGCGCCGCCGCAGGACACAGGGCGAGATGCGGCGCGTTTGATCCCTGCCCCCACCCGCACTTTAATCAAGTGTTGATGAGGATTGGGACGTGCCATCGAACCCGGAAGTGACTCTCTTAGGACGGAAACGTTTCAGGCGTCAACTAAATTAAAATACGTAAACTATGAATTGTATACATTTAGACGGTTTACTTGTTTTTACAAACAATACTGTCATTTATAATTGTTTTTTGACTTACATGGATTTAATTAAGGAACGATTAAAGAACACACCCTATACTGGAATATTGAACTAACCTAAAAACTCATCTATTTCAACAATGTAAACAATGAAGCTATATTCGCGTTTTGGAATTTGTAAACTCAATAATAATAATAATAATAATAATAATAATAATAATAATAATAATAATAATAATAATAATGATAATGGTTTGTATTATTTTTTACTTGTTGTCATGGTGATGTTTTTTTAACTAACTGGGAAATTAAGGGGCATACTCACCAATTGATTAAATCACAAACTAATAAGCTAACTGACAAAGTAAAAAAAAGACTGAGTAACTGATTAAAATCACTCACCCAGTAAATTAATTAAAAGCTAATTTACTATCGAATTTATTTTCAAACTAAATAATTGACTTAAAAACTGCGTAACAAATTACCTGAGTAAGTGAGTTACTAACCGACTAAACAGCTAATTGGCTGTGCTACTAACGAACCCACTGACTGTGATTTTTCTACTTAACCGACTAACAAAACAAGCTAATTGGCTGTGTACTGTAATTATTTAACCAAACGATTTAGGACTCTCTCCTTGTGTAAATAACAGAGTGATTTCTTAACTACATTTTGCTTACAAACTAACTGACGGGCTTCGCAATGCATTAACTAACTGTAACAGACTGACAGTTTAATTTCCTTCTTGACTGACTGACTAACTCAAAATTTGATTGACTACATTACCAACTGAGTAAACTGGACCACATGTTTTTTTTTTATATTGAGACATATGACTGGACTTACAGATAACATGCAAACTATATTTTCAAAAGTCATGTTACAATATTCTGTATGGTTCATTGCATACTGTAAACGGTCCATATATATTAATGTGGATCTGAATGTTGATTTGTACCTATTCAGTCAGTTAAGAGAGGTTCCACGCTACACACAACTTATATTTTTGTTATTGTTACTATTTGAAATTTTCAAATATGTTCACAAACACAATATCTAAATTTTAAATAGCTTTGGATCACGTGAGATAAACCCCAACATTAACCATATAGTCAAAAATGTGGTAGCTTTACAACTATAACTGTCACTTATTATTTGATGTAGGCAGAAATTGATCATTTAATTTGATCTTGGGGATAAAGCGGGCCAGCATTGCAAACGGGGGCAAATGCCACCGCCCGTGGAATCCACTCGAAAAGGTTATAAGAAGTGACGTTACCATATGGAGGAAACACTAAATATAACGTTCTCCTCACAGGTGTCTCCACATGATTATTGCATTGTGTAGCTATTAATATAGGGAAACTGAGTGTTGAAAAGGAGATCATTTCAAGGTCACATGAGTGAGGCCTGAACTCACATCTGTGGCTTTCTTCTCAGCCAACTCCAGTTTTTCCTGGGCATCCTTCAAAGCTTCGGAGTATTTGTCCAATTCGTCCTCTGTCGACTTGAGTTTCTTCTGAAGTGCCACCAGGTCATCCTCAAGCTGGATAGAGTGAGAGATTTATCACATACATTCATTGAGCACCACGCACTTGAGCGTGCGCATAAAATGGAGAAGTAAACGCTCCCCCTTCGATTCAAACCTGTTTGCTTCTGTCCTCTGCCGCTTTCTTGTCCGACTCGGCCTGCTCAGCTCTGTCCAAGGCGTTCTCCTTGTCCAGCTTGAGCATCTGCATCTTCTTCTTGATGGCATCCATGGCTGCTTAAGTGTTGGTGCTTTTCACGTAAAACCAAATGATACGAAAGATGGTTGAAGAGGGGCTCGGATCGGAGAGTCTGAACCACACTGAACGCCAAGCTGGAGTGCGACTTCGCCCACGTTGTGGCGAGTCAAATGTCTTTTCGGATAGGCGGGTTACTGGACACCCAATACCTTTTTGGATACCAACCGCAGCTGTTTGCCACGGCGGGGGCCCTATTTTTCACTAAAGTCTTTGTCGATTCGCTCCGCCGAGACATTTGACCACTTGTGTGACCATATAAGGAGGATGGGTGTCAGTCTCGCAACCTGTCACGTCCTCCCCTCTTTCCTTGCGCCACCAACACGTTCAGCCCTATTTCCAACACCCGTCCACGCAGTAGCATCAAGGAACAAAGCAACATACTGTTAACTCATTCACTGCCAGGCATGTGCAACAATGTGTCCAATCCAGTGCCAGGGTTTTTGTCATTGTCACTCGAATTCCAGGACCCACAGAATATTGAGTTTTAGGACTACATAAACATTCAGTACAGCGTTAGAAACCTTAGATTTTCTTCTTTCATCAGAAAAAAAAGTTATTTCCTAAATTATATGGGTATGAAGTTATCTGAGCTTGAAATGGGGGCAGCTGTACAAAATACAACATAATACGTACATACGTATTGATTTACTGGATTGGATTGGATGTACCTTTATTCGTCTCGCTGTGGATAAATTTACATTTCACAGCAGCAAACTTATGAAAGGAAGAGGAAAGGAAAGAAAGAAGTAGAAAAACAAATATATAAAGCACTTTAACAACAGCTGAAGCTGTAACAAAGCACTAACATGGACAAAAGGCAAATGCTGCCCCCTCATGGGAGGGAAAAACATTGCCAGAGGTCTGACTAGCGCTTTATCAGCAAGAAAAAATAAAACCAGAAGAAATTCGGGAATGGCGCTCCTTTAAAATTCCCGAATATATTCGTGAATGGCAGCGAATGAGTTAATAAGGACCCAATTTGTCACTCAAACACTTCAAACACAAATACTAGCTGTATCCAATTGAATACATCACCGGTTTACAGTATTTGCACTATTATTTACTGTATTTGTGTCATTTATTTTTAAATATCTTCATGATAAAAAAATATCACTCATATTATTTTCATTATTTTCCGAGTAGTGCATCAAACTGAATATTATCACCTTTGTAAAAGAAGTTATCACACAACTAATACAGGACTTATAAAGCATCAAAACATATTTTATAATTTTTATCTATAGTATATTCAGTAAATATATGTAAAATACTGTAAATATTATTTACAGTACAGTGAGACCTCAACTTACAAACACCTCAACTTACAAACTTTTTGTCTTACAAACGTCAAATTTATGAAAATTAAACCTTATAATAAGCACTATTTTCATAATACACACCCACCACGGCTGGCGGAGTGATCTTCGGCGGAAGCACACGACCGAACAGCACCACAGGTTAAGTTACCAACAGTCCTTATGGAAGGTGACTCTCCTTCCATAAGCCATCAACGACCATCAAAAAGGTAAATAAAACTTTATTTTAGTTTATTTCTTTAATTACAGTCCTCATGTCATGCGCCTCTTTTCCAAACAGCAATTCCCTTTGACCTTCGACCTCCAACGCCATTAAATCAAGCCATAAATGACCATCACACATGTAAATAAAGTGAATTTATGATACAATTCAGTGTATTTCTTTCATTACAATACAATAGCACATTTATTATACATTGAATAAGGTATGTTGTGTGTAGTTTTAACGCTTATTTAGTTGAAAAGTATATTTTATTGAAACCCGGGAACGGATTATTCCCATTTTAGTGGTTTCTTATGGGTTTTTTTTTTTTTTGAGATACACACTTTTCGTCTTACACACTCTGTCTCGGAACCAATTAAGTTTGTACGTTGAGGTCTCACTGTATTTCGATTTATTCATTAGACAGGCAGGAAATGTAAAATTATGTCCTAATATGCCGTGCATGTCAGTTATTCCCGCTAAACAAATCTATCTGATTAAATAAGCCTTGAGTGGAAGCTACTCCCCCTGTGAGGGAGGTGTCAGGTTAGCTTGTGACACTTTATGTTTGTGTTCCAGGGATCATTTGGGAAGCGCTTGGCTGGCATACTTAACATCCTGGCTATCGGATCATCATCCAGCTTGTCTGAGTGGCTTTCTGTGCTGATTCATGTTGAAGAGTCGCGGCTCTTCAATTGGCCACCCTAGACGAAGTGGCTTTTTGCATTTCAACAGCCCACCCGCCCCCCATCACCTTGGGCCCATTTGGTAGTTCACAGGGTTATATGGCATTATCGCAGCTGTCTCAGACACACACACACACACACACACACACACACACACACACACACACACACACACACACACACACACACACACACACGAGCGGGGGGGCGAGGGGGGACAAGATGATTGTATGGCGAGGTAAAAGTAGCCCACTAAAAACTGAACCGCAAAAGGGGAATTTATCTGTAAATATTGATCTTCATATAGAAATGAAAGTACATGACATGATATATTTTAAATACAGTGGATGTTTAAAATTTAATATTGCTTTTTAAATGCATTGCTTTATTTAAATACAAAAAACTGTTTAAAATTGTATTCACACTTTAGTTTAAATCAGCTATATATTTTTTATCCTTTTATTTATGGTTTTATTGTTGTGTGTATTGTTCTTTTAATTGTAGAGTGTCCTTAGGTGTTCTGAAAGGCGCTTGGAAATTATCTATCTATCTATCTATCTATCTATCTATCTATCTATCTATCTATCTATCTATCTATCTATCTATCTATCTATCTATCTATCGATCCAACCCAAAAGTAACTAAAATAGATCGAAAGCTAGCTCGTTAGCTAGTAGATAGCTAATAGCTAGATAGTGTAGATAGATAGCTAGCCAGCTAGATAATATATTAGATTTGGAAAACTTTTTTCATTCACTGTATACACCAGAAAATACAGTACATATTTTTTCATATTATTTTCTTTTAATATACGGTCAAAGGAATTCCTTATCTAAAAAGAGTACAAGGAGCAGCTGTTGTCGGCCATAATTAAGGTGGGCTCCTCAAATTTTCGTGGCTGACAAATTTAGCTTGGCAAGCAGTTGACTGTCTGGCTTGCCCACAGCTTCGGGTTTACTGCTGACTCAGAAATGCCATCTTGTACTGACACGAAAGCAACAGAAGGACACTTAAGAGCTCTCCTTAGGAGCGGAACACAACACAACTTCTCCGCTCGGGCATTCATTACGGTGATATAAACAATTGTCATAAATCTGCCTGCTTATTTCCTTCAGTTTAATCAAAGAAACCTTGGCAGCAGACTGACTTTGATTTGTATCTTTGCCTCCAATAGTTTGGGGTTGATGCCATCCAAAGTTTTGGTGATTAGCATCAACGACAATACGCGAGCGGAGCCATTTCAGGTTCCATCAGCCACAAGTCACCATTTTTTGAGGAACAAAGTGTGATATCTAACTAGCTAGCTAGCTATCTAACTAGGTATCTATTAGCTAGCTAGCTAGCTTTCTATCTATTTCAGTGACTTCCGGGTTAAGTGAACGCTGGCGCGTGTGGCGGCCGCTGCTTACCCGCAGAAAAACCGATCCTGTGACTGTAAAGTGACCTTGAGAGTTTTGAAAGGCGCTTAGAAATCACATGTATTATTATTATTATGATTATGATTATAAATTTCAACAGAAACACAATACAGGTTGCATGTATGTTGTCGAGTTCCCCACCCCCCACATTCCAAACATGCATGCCAGTTCATTGTCCATCGGTGCGAATGTGTGTTAAGGGCATTAAATATCACACGGAACACAGTTAAGTAAATCCAGTGGCAGGCCGTGGATTTCATCGCTTCAGTAGTGCTACGTCTGAATCAATCCAGACTGAAAAAAGTGTGTGATTTACTACAAGACCACTAGAGGCTACCATTAACCAGGAAATAACTGACCAACCTTTCTGAATGATGACCATTTTATCTTCGTCTTGAAAATAGCTTTAACAGTAACTCTTCAACCAAATCCATTTCTTTTTCTCCTTCAGCCATTATCGGTTGACAAAACTGCTACAAAATCAACACAATATATTTGCGTATGCAGCTCACTACCGATACAGTGTGCTAGCTCTGGCCAGTATGCACTTGTCACTAGCGGCTTGTGATCACAGCAGTTTTCGCAAACTATGATTGGCTCGTGACTAGCCAATCATAGTTCGCGTTGGTACCTCTTTTGAGTTGCCAACTCGAAATCTGATTGCTTAGAGCAACATTTGATCGACACATTTAAAATAATAATAATAATAATAATAATAATAATAATAATAATACATTTCATTTATAAGCGCCTTTCAAAACTCTCAAGGACATTTGATGTTCCAGTGCCCGCAGAACTGATTGTGAAGGTGTCATGGTAGATTTCTGACCCTGGTAACAAATGATGGCTGAAATGTGATTGGTTAAATGCTTAATTACTAAAAAAACATGTCTGGAAACAGCGCAACAGGCTGAAAAGTAATGAAAGTAAGCTGAAAGATAATTTGGAATTATTTAATAAGAATTCATGGACAAAAAAAATAATTAACATAAGTCCATGATTCAGATATTTTTAGGTCAACAGAGAAGGCTTCGCAGGCCTTGACGGTCAGGCCACTGAGTAAATCATAATGCTCACAAAGAGGGCAGTTGACACAATGCAACACTTTATTACCAGTAAATACAAAAAAATATTTTTTTATCATGGCCGGATAAATACAGTATCTTATATATGCCATCTTTACGATCTATCTGTTAAAGGTAACACTTAGAACATCTGTAAAATGTCTCACACCATTCAAATTTTGACAAATGTTTATGTCACAGAACTTTGTATATAGGCTATCGGTTGGTATGGAAAGAAAGCTATTCATTCATACAATGCCTATGTAGTCAACACTTTAGAAGAGTACATGTTTGACAAACAAATCCAGTTTGTTATTGGTTTTAAAATCAGAGACTTCCAGATCTAGGTTTCATTCTGACGATCTGGAAAAAGGCCCGCAGTGAAACAGGACCAGCGTCGCTCAATAAGGCCTTTAAATGTCTCATAATGATGAAAGAGAAATAAAAACTATGACATTCTTATCATTCCCTAAAAAAAATCCTGGAGTCAGGATGAGAGAGCGACATCAAGGAAATACAGTAAACCACCGCTAACAAGTTTTTCAATTGTACCATTTTCAGGGACCAGTTACAAAAACAACTTACATGAGGCAGAATGGTGAAAACCTTCATGAAAATGGAGTAAACCATTTTGATCACCCGTCTAAAAAAACCTTGCCAGTATCAAAATAACGAGGAACATGATGAAAATTCCGTCAGGCAGTGGTATCATTTCTCAAAATGCTTTGCATGATTCAAAATTAACAAGCACCATGAAAATGTAGTAAAGGTATCTCTTATCTCACCAGCCACCTTAAAAAGCTTTTATATGTGTCAGAAATCTGCAAAATCATTATATTGCATTGAACCAGTTCCATATCACTATCTTCTCCCCAAAAAATAAGCCATTAAAGGTGTAACCATGATGAGTGGCTTTTTTTGTTGTAGATGCAAGTCATTCCCGACTTGGATAAAGTTAACACCCAAAAAAACAACAACAGATGACATTCAATGCCAAAAATGCTTGTGCTTCAACAGACACTCACACACCACTGTTGAGACTGGATAGGCTACGGACTAAGGCACTAATAATAAAAATAACACAATGAGCGCACGCACACACATGCACACGAAAAATGATGTCAAAATATTTGTGCATCAGAATAGATTTGAACTGTAATGGTATGGTGCACCTGAACATACAGCCTACATATAAGTTACAGTATGGTGTAATGTGACAGAGGACATTAGGTAAGGCAAAAAGCCAAAACAATCATATTTTGGTAAACAAAGGGCTCATCTATTGCAGGTACTATATTCATAAATCATACCCTTGATTTAGACAAAAAAAGATTGATTTTTCAATTCATGTTGCAGAATTGTGCTTGATTTCTTAAAGTTATTAAAATACGCAAATTTTTAAAAATGACGTTTCAATATCTTGAGGTATTTCTCATTGACAGCCAATCTAAGAAATTTCAACTTATTTCACGTGAGAAGGGAAATGAAACAAACATTTTTAATTCGAATTCGTACTGTTTATGGATCGACAAAGGACGATACTGCCCTCTCCAGCACGATTCTTATTATTGCATTGGATTCATTTACCAAAAGCGTGATAAAAAAACTTGGAGGCCTAAGATTTCCGAGGAAAAAAACAGCAAAAAAATAGAAATAAATATTCCTTCCTGGTCTCTATAAGTGAGACCTGGGCAAATTATGGCGTGAGGCCAATCATAAAAAACATAAATTAAACGGAAAAAATGTAACTTTTATTTTGAAATTTTATTTTGAAAAGCGCTACGTTGTACGTATGCACGACGTGAACTATACGGAAGAGTTTTCCAGGTTACTACCCTCGAGATGTCGGCACACCACAAGAAAAGCAAAGTTGATAACGAATGCCGTATCTTCAACAAGACATGGCCTGCCAAATATAGTTGACTTATAAATAAAGTTGACTTATTGTATCAGTCAACGGAATCAGAAAGCCTTTAATAGTCCCACAATGGAGAAATTTTTAGTCTGATTTAATGTCTAAGATAAACACGGAGATCGCTTCGCATGTTGGGCATAAAAACAAAAATTCAAACACAAAAAACGTCCATGACTCAAATTTACAGTGACAAATATGTAAAACCATCCTTCATCAATTAGTTTACGTAACTTCTCATGGGCCATTAAAGAGGCTTTCACACAACATGGGAACTTCTTCAATACGGGTAAACAATCATTTGTGAATGAATTTTACAGTCACTCCCAATCGGGTCACAATCGGTTTGAGATCATTAGCTGTGTAGTCGTACGTTTGTCCCAAAAGCCTTCGTTTTCAAGACTACACGGACCTGTTTGCTTCCAATAAGGCTCACGGCAGAGGAAACATTTCATGAGTTCGTCAGTTTATGTTTTTTTTAGTTGTTGTCCTCGCGCAGTTCACTCGGTAAGAACTTGTACTGCTGCTGTCTGATCTGAGCCAACTTTTTGCGGGCTTCCTCCAGCTCACGCTCCTTCCTCAGCATCTCCTCCTGAGCGGCGATGATCTGAATAAAAGTCAACCCAAGAATGACAGATCAACAAAGAAATTCTACACCGACAGGTTCATTTGGATCGTAACAGATTCGGACAAAGGTGAAATGATTGGAAATAATATATGGGAACACATCCTGCGTATGTGCAACTGTCGCGGCTTGGAATTGAAGCGGATTTACGTGGGACGGGAGATATGAGACAATCTGTTTTGTCAATGGATGCTACAGATGCGTGTTTGATTTCAACATTTAGCTTGTAGTACACGTGCACATTCCACCATGACGTCCCTGATCCACTGGTGAAAAGGACACTTTGATCCTCTTCTTTTTCATCTAGAACTGCTTCATACAACAAAGAGGGTGCAGAAAACTGGTTAAGAGTCAATGACTGTCTGTTCTGTGTCTTTTGTGTTATGTCACATTATTTGTCGTTTAGTTTTTGTTGTTGTTTTGACTTCAAGATGGATGCCTTTCCAGCAGCTCCTGTAATTTGTTTTTCTGCTTCTTCCTTTCCTTTCCTCCCATAACTTTGCTGCTGTGAACTTTAGATTTTTCCACTGTGAGTCTAATAAAGGCTAATCAGATCCAAAATGGTGGACATCATCAGAATATATTTAATAAGTTGAGTGTCGGTTGTCATTTACCTGTGCAATCCCTCCCACGAACTTGGTCTTGACGACCACGTTGTCTTCGTCAGCTTTGTCAAATGCCGCCTTCTGAGCAGCTCGAACTAAGTTGTCAGATGCCTTCTTGACTGCATTGCCAGCAATCTGATTGGAAATACAATGGGAAGGTCATTTAAAACTACAAGGGAATACACAAATGTTGCATAATAATATTCCACTGAAAGGTTGAAACACCCGCAAACATCTGCTGTTACCTTGGAAAAGGATATAAATATATGTACAGTGATACCTTGGCTTATGAACTTAATTGGTTCCCAGACAGAGTGTGTAAGGCAAAAAGTGTGTATCCCAAAAAATAATTTCCCATAGGAAACCATTAAAATGAGAATAATCCGTTCCCAGGTCTCCATAAAACATACTTTTCTACTTTCTAATTTTCTAAGCCTTAAAACTACACAAAATATACCTTATTTTATGGATAATAAATGTGCTATGGTATTATAATTAAAGAAATAAACTGTACGGTATAATAAAGTCGTTTTATTTACTTTGTGATGGTTTGATGGAATGGAATGGCCGGTTTCCTCAGCATTAAACATTTGATGAGGAACGTAACCTTGTAGGTGCTTTCTCTGTGATAATTGTATCTAGTTCCTCATCAATTGAGTTCTGGTTCGCTGGGTTGATAGCTTTTTGCATCAAGTGTTCAGATGGCTTGTGCAGGTTGTTTGTGGAGCCTGATTGATGGGTTATTTTAACCTTGCAGTCTACACTCTGCCTTTGAACTATCAAAGTTGAAACTCCCTCACTGTCGTCTGGAAATTCAGGAATGGCGCTCCACGTCACGCTTTTCAACTACCGAATAATTTCGGAAATGGCATCGAATGAGTTAATCATCAAAATTATCAGGAGTTGCAGCTGTACTGTGGCTGCCGCTGCTCACCCGCAGAAAAAATATCCTGTGACCTTAAAGTGTCCTAGAGAGTTTTGAAAGGCGCTTAGAAATGAAATGTATTATTACACGCAAATTAACACAAGCAAACTGGATAACTAACAGCTGGAAATAGATCTAAAATGCGCACCTGCAATCTCCTCATGGCTTCAGAGTCTTGGTCAGCCTTGACCTTGCAGGCCACCAGCAGCTGTGCAGTGGAGGCGGCCACTTGCTTGGCTGACGAGATGAGCTTCTCCTCGCTGGCGTGGCCTTGCACCGACGCGTTGGCTGCTTCGCACAGGTTGCTCGTGGCCGCTGCCACCATACGTGCCTGGGTAAAGGCACACAATTCATAATCCATCTCATCAAATTGCATCAAGCCAATCAAACGTCCGTCATACTCACAGCAGAGATGAGCCCCTGGGACCACTGCCCGTCGTCGACGGCGTTGGCAGGGATGGAGCCCACTTTGCCCTGAGCCACCAGCTCCCGCTGGGCGGCCGAGGCGGATTTGACCAGGGCGCTGGTGGCGGCGGCGATGGACTTGGCTGCCTCCAGGATCTGCTCCTCAAAGTTCAACGTTTCATCTGCCAACTGAAGTCAAAGAACAGCAACACATGTTCCCATGAAACTTCTATTGTGTAGACATGCTGATTGTACATAGTGGACCGAGAAGGGGCCGTCAAGGACATAATGTAGGAATACTACCACTAAGTACCGTATTTTCCGGTGTATAAGTCGCACCGGAGTAACTTTTTCCATATACTATAAGGCGCACCGGAGTATGAGATGCAATGAAAAAAATGAATGAAAAAAAAAAAGGTTTTCCAGATATAACCGGTGTTTGAAATAACGTCTGCCCGGAGGCCCGGGACGTACAACTTTTACGTCAGGCGTACAACTTTCAAAACGTCTCGGCCCGGGTGGCCGACAACTTCTTCAAGAAAAAAAAAAAAAAAAAAAAAAAAAAAAAACATTTTTTTTTTTTAATCAAACGTTTGTTTTATTCAATAAAGCAAAAACTACAAGCAAACCGCTACAAGCCACATAGACTCCTCTTTCGAAGCGCCTTTCAAAACTCTCAAGTACACTTTACAGTCACGGTATAGTCCGAAACATGAAACAGGCTTTTGATTGGCTGCCGTGCCGAGTATGCAAATTGCCAAACAAACATTCGTCAAGTGTACTTGAGACTTTTGAAACGCGCTTAGAAAGCGGAGTACACGTGGCTTTTAGCAGACAACGCAACGCAAACATTGCAATGTGCACTATGACGACAAATCTTCAGCAAGGGATATTTACCATAAATTAAGCAAGGGAGCATTTGTGGTAGGTACTTCCTTAATTTTTAAAAATCCTTAATACTTCGCAACAATGTTTTTTTTTATTGCGATTAGTCGTCTTATTGTGTTTCAAGTTGTGAAAAATGGGGCAGGCAACATTATGGCCGGGCAGGCAACTTTTCAGAGGTGTCTGCCCTGGTGTCCGCTAACTATTTGTCATGAGTTTCAGACACTGATATAATATATACATATATAAAGGTTTTCCAAATATAAGGCACGCAACATTATAAGGCGCTACAGTAAAGGCTGGAGTTATGCAATATTTATTCTATGGGTGGTTAACGGAGTTTGTGGCTAACAGTAGTTGCAACACCTGTTATGGCTCAAATATTACTTCATATATAACGCGCACCAGTGTATAAGACGCAGGGTAAAAATCAAGGCTTTTGGGTGCGCCTTATACACCGGAAAATACGGTGATTATCTTTACTGTTTCTTTCATTTTCCAATGTTATTATATGATACATGAACTTGAGTAAAGATGTTTGAAACTTAACATTATTATTTGACTATTTCAGTCATATTTTATTTTAACAATTAATAAAATATGTGACCAGTTATATTTTTCTTCTTATTTTTCTGCAATTTTTTTCCTTCATTTATAAAAAGTTGACATTTGAACCTCCTTCACTTACCCTTGTTGCACCCGACCCCAACTTAAGCTCATTCACTGCCATCCCCGAATTCATTCGGGAATTGAAAATATGACGTGGAACGCCATTGCCGAATTTGCTCGGGTTAAGGTTTTTCTTGCGAGGGGTGCCGATAAAGCACTGTTTAGACCTATGGCAATGTTTTTTTTTTCCTTCCACGAGGGGGCAGCATTTGCTTTTTTTTTTTACAGAGCTCCCCATTTCAAGCTCAGATACCCCCAGACCCATATAACCTAGGAATTAACACTTTTTTTTCTGATGAGGGGAGCATTTACCTTTTTTCGATTATAGCACTTTGTTCCAGCTTTAAGCATTAACTTTTTTTTTCTAATTAAAAAAAGAGAGGCGCAGGTTTCTTAAGCTGCATTGAATGTTTATGTAGTCCTAAAAGTCAATATTCTGTGGGTCCTGGAATTTGAGTGAAAATGACAAAAACCCTGGCATTGGAGTGGAGACATTTTTGCATGTCTGGCAGTGAATGAGTTAATTGTCATTTATTTTATTTACTGTTCCCTTGAATCAGGTGTGTTGCAACAGGGAGACATAGAAAACATGTTGGACGGTGGCTCTCGAGGACCAGAGTTTGACACCCGTGATTTAAACTGTAGTTCCTCATAGATAAAAACATACAGTGAGACCTCAACTTACAAACACCTTATCTTACAAACTTTTCGTCTTACAAACTTCAAATGTCTGAAAATTAAACCTTATAATAAGCACTATTTTCATAATACACACCCACCACGGCTGGCGGAGTGATCTTCGGTGGAAGCACACGACCGAACAGCACCAGAGGTTAAGTTACCAACAGTCCTTATGGAAGGTGACTCTCCTTCCGTAAGTCATCAACGACCATCAAAACGGTCAATAAAACTTTATTTTACAGCACAGTTTATTTCTTTAGTTACAATCCTCATGTAATGTGCCTCTCTTTCCAAACAGCAATTCCCTTTGACCTTCGACCTCCAACGCTATTCCATCAAGCCATCAATGACCATCACAAATGTAAATAAAGTGACTTTATGATACAATGCAGTGATTTCTTTCATTACAATACAATAGCACATTTATTATACATAGAATAAGGTATGTTGTGTGTAGTTTTAAGGCTTATTTAGTTGAAAAGTATATTTTATGGAAACCCGCGAACGGATTATTCCCATTTTAATGGTTTCCTATGGGAATTTTTTTTTTGAGATACACACTTTTCGCCTTACACACTGTCTGGGAACCAATTAAGTTCGTAAGTTGAGGTCTCACTGTACAGATTTTGTGGAATGCAAAGCGCACCTTCAACGAATGACATAAACCTTTTCCATATATAAGGTGCACCGCGTTAAAAGATGACCTTCAATGAATGACATATTTTAAATCAGTTTCCATACATAAGGCGCATCGGATTATGAGGCGCATGGTCAGTTTTCTTTTAGGTGCGCCTTATACTTTCTTTTTTCGGTTCATCTTCATCACAAAGTGTTTTTTTTTGTGGCCATTTTTGGCATTTTCCATAACTATTGTGAATCACCCATCTATGTACATTACAACATTTTGAAATGTGCTCACGGTGAATTGATGGAGGTCTACACTCACAGCAAATCAATGCTGAAGAATCTGAATGGCGCAGCAAGTGTCTACAGTAGGAGCAGTAACATGAAGTGCGTGGATGAATAACACATGTGACCGCTCGCACCCTATACACACAGACATACGCGCATTCACGCACACCACAAGTCTGTAGACAGAGCGGGACACTGTAGGAATATGTTTGATACATAGTTGGGACTGAATAACAACCTAATATATCAAACATATCAGACAGAGCCCTGCAAAGGAGGCCTCCCGATGCAGGGGCAGGCAAAGAAAGGTTTGGTGGGGGTTGTTAAAGGACAGGGATTGAAAGGGGATTAATTTGGTCATTTGCTGTGGAAAAGAGCATATTGTGTGTGTAAACGGCAAGGAGATTTAGCTCGGTTATCCAAAGATGGAAGGATGGGGGAGGAGGAAGAAACAAGGCAAAAGGGAAAACGGCCAAATCTGGTGATGGATATTAAAACTGTTTGAACTCCTGAATTGGGTCTTTATTCAAGGCGGATGTTTTTGAATTAAAGGACAACGACGCCTCCGGAGAAGTTGTATCCATAATTTGTAAAATCACTTCAAATGACTTCTACTGAGGGTATTTTACAAAGATTCCACCGCATATAGTTATATTTTATGTTTTAAGACTCACACTGAATATTCAGGAAGTCTTGCTTTCGAGTTGACGACGATGCATGACGTGACGTCATGTCTGGAACGCCCCTGATCGAGAAAGCGACATACAATGCATTTTGGGTAATTTGTTTGGTCTGAAAACTTCGTGCTGATGGCAAAATTAAAAGGAAAACATAAATAACGTGATGGTGAATCGTTGTGTGTTGCACCAAAACTACTATTTGATACTAGTTGACACAAATTCCCAGCAGACAAATCAGCCCATTTCCAACAGAGCTTGGCCGCCATCTTGTGCATTTTCTGGGACGCTACACTACACTAGTCCTGATGGCTCGAATTGATACGCAAGTACTTCTTTAATCGATTGCAAACATGTATGCTTTCCTCTTCAGAACTATTTGAATCATATTCATAACTGGATGAGTAACAAGAAAGCATCTTCTCTGAATCTGAAGCCATTGTTTTGATTCTAGAGCAAGGCGAAGACGTCCTGGCGTGACGTCACGAACAAGGGGGCGGGACCTTCTGAAACTCGCCATTTCCGGGGTCATTTTGAAGTAGTTTTGGGACACTAACTTATTTTTATTGATGTTTTGCATTCGACGAAAAATATCAACCTGAGTGTTTTGGGTATTTTAGATGCTATAAAACATTTTTCTGATGTCAGTTAGGAAACAAAAAATGGTGTCGGTTGTCCTTTAAGGGGGGCTGAGAAAATAATAAATAAAAATATTTTAGAATATCAAAATAAGCCGTTCGGAATATGGATGGAAATAAAACATTGCAGGGGCTTGGGTGAGACTACACAAATTTCGAGTGGGGTTTTCGTACCCCCTAGCACTGGTGGAGTGAAATCCCTGTTGGGTGGGGGTGGATAGGGAATATAACAACAGAGAGGAGACAACAACAGACAACATCCACATTCCTGAAAATACTGACAACCTTGGGCAAGAACTTAGGGTTGTTGCAATAACTCTGGTATGAAATTTCAAGACAAAGCTAAAATGCAGAAGATGAATTTAACGCATTCACTGCCAGACAATGTGCAAAACTGTGTCCACTCCAGTGCCAGGGTTTTTGTCATTTTCACTCAAATTGCAGGACACACAGAATATTGAGTTTTAGGACTACATAAAGATTCGATGCAGTGGAAGAAACCTTAGACTCTTGTCTTTCATCAGAAAAAAAGAGTTAATTCCTAAGAGTCTGGAGTCATCTGAGCTTAAAAGTGGGGCGGCTGTACAAAATACAATACAATACATTCACATTGATTTACATATCGCTTTAACAACAGCTGAAGCTGGAACAAAGCGCTAATATGGACAAAAGGCAAATGTTGTCCCCTTGTGGGAGGGGAAAAATTGCCAGAGGTCTGACCGGCGCTTTATAAGCACCCCAGCAAAAGAAAAAAAAAACAAAACTTGAACAAATTCGGGAATGGCGCTCCACGTCACTTTTCAATTCGGGAATGGCAGCGAATGAGTTAATTTGACCTTCAACTGGACTTTGGAAAGAACGTGTTTATCTGGTTAGTATTTCAGTATTTCTGCAGTTCTATAACAAGGAACTGACGGAAAAATTCACAATCAGGTAGGTGTTTGATGAATCAAACAATTTGAATTTTGGTTCAATAAGGAAGCGATATTTAAACAGTCCTCTTCATCGATGCGGTTTACATTCTGATATTAGAGAGCAAAATATTGATCGAACAGGATGTTCTCAAAGGGAAGTGGTCACTGACCTTATTTTATCTCAAGAAATGCACATAAAAAACGGCAATTGAATTTTGCTATTCAGCTCCTTGTTCGAGAACAGACATCTGTGCAAAAAGTACCTCGAACGTTTAGAGAAGTTCACGTGTAAAGGCGCATTTTAGGTCCACAATGAAATTTCAACCCAAAGCCCAATATCCTTAATTTCCCGTGTGGCGTCTCACCTTGGGTTTGGCTCGAGGTTTGAGTTGCTCCAGCTTCTTTGCAGCCGCCTCAATGGACGCCGCTGCTCCGAGCAGCTCTGTCTCCGCAATCACTGTCGGATCCTCGGGGTCCACCCATTCAGAACCTGGATGGGGCCATGAGAACATGCCAGTTACTGAGGGTCCTTACAAAAAAAAATACAACTTCAGCATCTTTGGATCATGCCTAACAAGACAACAGAGCATCGGCAGAGCCACACATTCACCATGTGCCATATACAACACAACAAACATGAAGTGAATTGGGTGCCTAAAACAAAGCAAATTGGATGATGTGGAATCCGTAAAACAGCTCAACTTTGAAATGGGGTGAAATGAATCAGTGTTAGCGGCCGTAAAATGAGTGGGGAAGACAAAAAAGGGTGTCAAGCATTGGGTGAAATCAATCATGGGCCAGATAACAATGCTAACTTACCCTCATCTGCGGCGACAAATCAAAACGGGGAAGACAGGAGGGTTAAAAAATGTCTCCGGGAATAAGTATTAATCATGTAGTCTGAACTAAAGAAGTGTTCATTTGGAACGTCTCTCATGAACAAAAGTCCAAGGAGCATTTCGGTTCACAGAGGAAAGGAGCGCAATCAAGGAAATTTTACTACAAGAAGCAGAAAGTGATGAGATAATGCATTTGGTGAAGCAGCTGTCACTCATTGTCCAACATCACCTTTGCACTTCCGATTCAAACTGTAAACAATTTGATGTCTTCATGGTTAGTGTAATTCGAACTCCCATGGTGGTCGGAGGACATACTGGACACTGCATTTTGTGTGTCTTTAAAGGACAACCGACGTCACTTTTTTGTTTCCTAACTGACATCAGAAAAACTTTTTATAGCATCTAAAATACCCAAAACACAGTATGATATTTTTAGTCAAATGCAAAATACCAATAAAAATGACTTAAAGTGTCCAAAATCTGCAAAAAAAATGAGCTGCGAATTGGGCATTTTCAGAAAGTCCCGCCCCCTGTTCGTGACAAGACGTCTTGCATTGCTGGAGAATCAAAACAATGACTTCAGATTCGGAGAATATGCTTTCTTGTTACACATCCAGTTATGAATATGATTCAAATAGTTCTGAAGAGGAAAGCATACATGTTTGCAATCGATTAAAGAATTTATTCCGTGCCATTTTGAGGCAACATTGGGGGGAAATGGATCACCAAAAAAGAGGCAGAAAATGGCGACCGAGCTCCTGTGAGGAATTAATCAGTCTGTTTCCACAGGCTGATAAATTCCTTATATGGAGCTTGGTCGCCCTCTTCTGGCTCTTTTTGGTGCAACATGACGTTTTCAGACCAAACAAGTGCAGCAAAATGCATTGACGTGATGGAAGGACTGATACGATGTGTCCTTTTTTCGGTCAGGGGCGTTCCTTCAGTGACGTCACGTACGGACCCGTCACCAACTCAAAAACAAGACTTCCGGAATATTCAGCACAAGTCTTAAAACGTAAAATATAGCTATATGCGGCGGAATCTTTGTAAAATACGCCCAGTAGAAGTCATTTGAAGCCATTTTACAAATTATGGACACAACTTGTCCGGAGATGTCGGTTGTCCTTTAAGTAAATTTTCCTCTGTTAAAGATGAAACTAGAAACATGGCATTCATGGTGTAGTAGTTTCAAATTATCGTAACTACACAAGAAAATTCAACAAAATATTTTTTACACACTGAGTACTGAATGTAACGGATTTTATGCCAAGTAAACTAAAGCGCAGGTATCTTTTTTGTTTTGCTTTTTTTTTTTCCTTAGCCGGAAGACAGAATGAATTTTTCTGATAATTTGTAGAGATCAGAAATTTTTTTTTGTAGATAAACAAAAAAGTCAAAATACCTTGTGTTCCGATTCTGATACTTGGATACTAACTGGATTTATACATTGTAAATAGCACAGCCACATTATGTTGAGTAAATACAGTTACATATTATATATAGGCTTTATACTGTATTTTTATACTTTGCACTATGTACAGTTATTTTCATGAAACTTTTTTTTGTGCAGTTGTACAGTTCAGTCTTCTGTCATTTTTTTGTACTTGCAATACTACTGTTTTTTTTCTTTTCACCCTCCTCCCCCACCCGCACGCCTTTCAATTTTGCTGCTGTCGATTGCTGTAGATTTCCCCACTGTGGGACTATGAAAGGATTTGTGATTCCAACTCGGATTTACCCTCCCAGGCATTACATCTTTATTATCACAAGATTTAAAGTGTTGAGTTTTTTCCCCCTCAAAATTGCTAAGTTGTCTGAAAAATGTGATTTATTTCAGCGATATATGAACTAATATGTGTGTGATTACCTTTCATGGCCTCAGCAGACTGGATCAGTTCTGTGACCGCTCCAGCTACGCGTTTTGAACATGCAGCAAGTTGCTGCTTCTGCTCAGGTGTGGGCCTCTGCAACACCTATGCACACACACACACACACACAGATAAACACACAAAAAAAAAGAAAAGAAAAAGAAAAGAATGTGATCATGACCATAAAAATGGCAAAAGGTAGTGAGATCCAATCAGTGGTGGGACGTTGGGGCCTGCAAGGCCTTCTCAGCTGGCCTAAAAAAATCTGAATCACAGACTAATGTGAATTATATTTGGTCCATGAATTCTTATTAAATAATTCCAAATTGTCTTTCTGTAGCTTAATTTAATTGCTTTTCCCCTGCTCTGCTGCTTCCAGATGTGTTTTCATATTTAAGCATTCAACCAATCACATTTCCGCCATCATTTGTTACTAGGGTCAGAAATCTACCTGTATGCCTTCACAATAAGTTCTGCAGGCATTGGAGCATAAAAATCAATGTCGATGAAATAGTTGCTCTAATCAATCAGAGTTCGAGTTGGCAACCCAAGGCCTGCATGAAGGCGCTGGAAACCTCAGAGTTGTCGCGAACTATGATTGGCCAATCACAGTATCACTAGCCACTAGTGAAGAGCATACTGGCCAGAGCTAGCAAATATATTGTTGTGTTGATTGATTTTGTCAACCCACAATGGATGAAGGGGACAAAGAAATGGATTTGGTTGCAGATATACATTTAAATCCATTTTAAAGACCCCAGAATAGATGGACATCATTAAGGTTCCGTAGCTAGCAAAAATAGCGAATAATATTGGAATTTTATGAGGTTATCGTGAATCCACACATTCATAGTAAAAAACAGTTTAATGACAGTTTCTTCAAGTCACAAGTTCTTTCCTGGCCAATGGCACCCTCTAGTGCACGTGTAGCAATATCACACCACATTCGCAGCTGATTGATTCAGACGTAGCACTACTGAAGGCCTTGGAGTGACATGCACGGCCCGCCACTGATGGAAATATGTAACATTGCTCATTTTTGATTGACACTATCGGACACATTTGCAAAGGTAACACAGACGAACGAGTGTGGTCAAATCTCATTCCAGGTGCTAAATACTGAATGGAAAAGAATTGGCAACGCAAAATCCACCCACCATGAGAACTTGTTCAAGTAGATCGATATATCCAGTGGTGCACTCTGATCCAAATCTCAGCGCCCTATTCTTCACTTCCTCGTTGACATCAGGATGATACGCCGCTTGCTACAGAACACAACACAATCAACATCACATGGGCTGACAACGCTTCCAGGGTCACAGGATAAACTCGAAAGAACCTTGCAGCTTGCAAGCATGTCGGAAATGGCCTTGCGGCTCAGGTTGGCCGTGTGGATGATGTCCTCCTGTCGGGCCGAGTTGCCGGCGGCTACAGCTTTGGCTGTCGCCATGGTGATGCCTTTGGTTATGCGGATGAACTCTTCGGGCGTGGTTGTTTTCCTTGGAGGGTCCCGGGAATGGAACAACTGCGGATGAGAGTTGACACAGGGAGCAGATGTCACTTGACAAGTGAAATAAATACACCAAATTAGTTGTCACTTTTTACAAATGTCAACAAAATATTTTAAATGATTATTAGTGCAATGAAAAAAATGTTCTCATCTTTAAATAATACAATAAAGTCTGCATAGTACAAATCATATCAGTTTATCCATTTATTCAATAATTATGACGGGCTTAGCAAAAATCATCATGTAAATGACAGCCAGGAATGTCAGAAAACGATTTGGGTCATGAGTACAAAAATCCCCGTTAAGTATATGAAGTAAGAGGGAATTACGTACTTATTCTCAACAAAGGCTCTGATTAATCCTTCTACAAATGGTGCTTTTGAGCATTAGTATTGGATTTAATCAGTCAGTCAGTCAGTCCGACGATGTTCTCTCACCGCCATTTCCTGTTTGATACACTCGATAGTGGCCTCCAGCGCTCGGGTGCCTCGTGTGGCCTCGTCCTCCACGGCCTTCACTGTCTTCAGCAGGGACGTCACATTGGTCACCATCACCTGAAAGCAATAGTGGATATTAAGCATTCATGGTCCTTGCACTGGAAACCTTTAAATCAGCGGTGTCAAAGTCAAGGCACGGCGGCTGGATCTGGACCACCATGTCTTTTCATGTGGCCCGCGAAATTAAATCAAACATTTCAAGTTCGATGATGTGTGCTAAATATTTGTAATCCATAATAACAATCATTATTCTCAATAGCTGCTTTTGAACCATTTATATGGTTTCCCAAAATTCATAATAGTGAAACCGTACATAGAATGTGACCCGTGACATGCCTGTTCGAAATCTTAATGAAATCATTTTAAACATGCACTGATCTCCAAAAAAGAAAAAAAAACAAAACAAACAAATAAATAAAATACATAAATAAATAAAACAATAAAAAATGAATACATAAATAAATGAATAGATACAGAAATAAATACGATGTATGGAGCTAACGCAAGGTTGTAGAATAATGCACAAACGATGAATATGGGTTTATATTAAACATCCAAAAACCGATCTCACAACAAAATAAATAAATAAAAAACAAACAATTAAAACAAATAATGAACAAATAAACAAATAAATAAATAAATAAATAACTACATAAATAAAATGTATGAAGCTAACCCAAGTTTGTACAATAATGCAATAAAACTATGAATATGGATTTCTATCAAACATCCAACAACCAATCTCAAAACAAAATACATGAATAAACAAACAACAAAAAACAAATACATAAAAATAAATAACAGAATAATTAAATAAATACATCAATAAATAAATACAATGTATGGGGCTAACCCAAATTTGTTGTAGAAAATGTATGGCGCTACCCCAGGTTTGTAGAATAATGCAATAAAACAATGAATAATAACAATGAATAATAACAATAAATAATAATAATATAATGATAATAATACATTATATTTTAAGCGCCTTTCAAAGCTCTCAAGGACACTTTACAGTCACAGACAAGCATAGGTACTATAATAAATAAAATACAATCACAAATAGAATGCAATAAACAAAATACAATTATAAATAGAAACAAGAGAAAGAACTACACAGAAAATGCAAATTTAAATAGGTGGGTTTTGAGATGGGACTTGAATATGGATTTCTACCAAACATCCAAGGCCGGTCAGTGATGCAAAATGTCGATAATTAGCAACTTATTTGTGCAGCAGGCTTGGTTTATTAATAAGGGTTGTAGTACCCGATTATGACAAATGGGAGGTGCACAAGACCTATATTGTACTTTCCTGTATATTAACAAAGGATTGTTTCACTATTTCCTTTGAACAAAAGCGACATTTTTTCTGGTTATTTACACGAGAAATATCCCACAATATGTGGTTATCGACCCCTGTGATTTAGTTGCCATACAAAAGTGAGGTTGTGTTTAGTTGATGCCATTCGCCCTTCTAGGAGAAGAGAAGAATGGTGTGAGCGTCACAGCAGTGGTATTTGATTGATAGTTGGCACTTGAGTGAAATATTTCATTTCAACTCATCATTTAATGAGTTTTTAATCATTCAAATTCTTAGAAGCACTCTTTTCTGTGGTATATTAAATTTAGAATACATTCTAGACATACCTGTATTTTTATTCAACAGGGACATTTAGAGTTTTTGCAGGTCGTATTTATGTCAGCCAGATGCCAACAAGTCCACAATTTTGCCTCACAAGTAACATATTGTACATGTAAATCCTTATACCACCCTCAATATTACTTCTGCAGTTTTGGCTTTTTGGTCTTTTCACTCCTTAGTATCGCCACCTCTCACCAAGGGTTAGCTGAGACTGATTCAAGTTCATTCGTGACCCTCTCAACGAGGTCACCCACAACAGAAAATGGATGGATATAATGATGCCTGTACCTTGGCCGCGCCCTTCAGCTGGTACATGGACGGGTCGTCTGCCGCTTTACCGGCGGCACACTTGGTGGCGCTGATGAGCTCTGCTAGCGCCTTGGCTACGTCTTTGACAGCATTTATCAGAACCACCTTGAGTTAAAAATAATCATTTTATGAGATGAGGCACAAAGTAAAGGAAAGTAATTTTGCTATGATACCAAAACTGACGGACGGACCTGTGTCTCTGGATCATCGGAACCAATGCTGGCTGCGCCTAGTTTGACCACATCAGTAAGCTGCGTGATGGTTTTGGCAGATGACTGAGCGGCCTGCGCCAACTTGTCCTGACCGGAAGCGGCACCTGATACCAACATCTTGGTGTCCTCCACCAGAGCTTTGGCTGTCTTCAGAATATTTTCTCTGGGAAAGAGAGAGTCATGGGAAAAGGTTTGAGGGAATAAGTTAGCATTTATGAATATTGCATTGTATCCTCATCAGCACTTTAAAATGGACAATTTCATTCAAGACAAGTGCTTTCAAGATTGTATTGTTATTATTGATTTGTTTATGGATTTTAAATGTCTTTAACGGAATACCTCATTGCATAGTGTAAAGAAATATTGATAGCTAGCTAGCTACTTAGCTAGCTAGATAATTAGCTAGGAAGCTACATACCTATCTAGATAGCTAAGTAGATACCTAGCTAGCTAGCTAAAAAGAAACATGAATGACAGTCTGATTGAACACTCAAAATTAGATGGTTGTTTGGCTCTGTGACTTTTGTCACCTTTTGTTGTCAGGGTGAGAAAATCTTTTCGAGACATCTTCAGAACAATGGAATATGTGACACATCATCTTTTAAAGCCTGAGAATAATTTGTACTTTCTGACAGCAGAAAGTATTTTCCCTCTCTTTTATCTGCAAGCTACAAAGTCATTCTATCAGCTTTGGAGAGCAGATAATCAGAAGTCATATTTTTAACTGCAGACGTGAGAAATTCATGAAGGTGAACAGACACATTTTGTCACTCCCCACCTGTGGTCGGCGAAGGACTCATCATTCTCAGCGTTGAGTGTGCCAGCCGAGGCGAACATGATGGTGGTGTCCAGATCGGCGATGATTCCAGATACGGCGCTGGCCGCTGTGATGCAGGCCTGCGTTCCCCTGTTGCCCGCCTGAAGCGCTGACAGCACCAAGGACACCTGAGGAGAGCGCACACCATGACTGCCTCTCATTATACTGGTGACATATATATATATATATATATATATATATATATATATATATATATATATATATATATATATATATATATATATATATATATATATATATATATATATATATATATATAGAGAGAGAGAGAGAGAGAGAGAGAGAGAGAGAGAGAGAGAGAGAGAGAGAGAGAGAGAGAGAGAGAGAGAGAGAGAGAGAGAGAGAGAGAGAGAGAGAGAGAGAGAATATATACAGTAAAGTCTCGTTATATCGATATCGGTTATATCGATAGTACCGCTTATTACGATACTATTTTCATTTCCCTTGCACATTTCTAGTCTTTTTATGTATAATTAGTACCGTTTAGTACGATACCCGGTTATTACGATAATCCGGTTATTACGGTGCTCCTTTTCATCCCCCGCCGGCCATTTTTGTTGTTTATATCGATATATCCGTCGCGCCATTGGTCAACTTGGTCACGTGTCTTGTTACGTGAGCCGCCATCGGTCGCGCCATTGGTCGACTTGGTCACATGAGCCTCCATCGGTCGCGCTATTGGTCGACTTGGCAGTGTGACTTTGTCACGTGACACGCCATCGGTCGCGCCATTGGTCAACTTGGTCACGTGTCTTGGTTACGTGTCACGCCATCAGTCGCGCCATTGGTCGACTTGGTCAGGTGACTTGGTTACGTGCCCAGCACCCGTGTAGCAGAGCCATTTTCATTTTCAGACGCTAGCTCGTGTGTAGCAGACGAGATTGAAGTGTTTGTGTTAAAAGGTAAAAATGGGAAGCAGAAGAAGATTGATGACTTTTTTAAATTGTATACATAATACAGTAAGATGTAAGCGTTGCAGTTTCCCTGTTGTGTTATGTACATGCCCACTGTATTGTATATGAATGCAATCGTTTTTTGCAACAATGTTTCTTGTTTTGTCTGCTGAAGCGCGATGATTTTGAAAATTATTAACATTCCATACTGTGTATTAAAGGACAGCCGATGTCACTTTTTATTCAAATGCAAATAAAAATGACTTCACGCCAAGACGTCTTGCATTGCTTGTGAATCCAAACAATGGCTTCAGATTCGGATAATATGCTTTCTTGTTACACATCCAGTTATGAATATGTTTCAAATACACTGTAGTTCTGAAGATCAAAGCATACATGTTTACAATCATTAAAGAATTATATGTGCCATTTTGAGGCAACATTGGGGGAACATCTCTCACCCAAAAAAAAGGGAGCGAATGGCCAGCTCCGTTTCTTATATGGCGCTTGGCTGCCCTCTTTTGGCGGCTTTTGTTTAATGCAGTTCGGCGCAGGATCGGATATATCGATAGTTCCGGTTATATCGATATTTTTTTGGACTCCCTTGAATATCGATATAACGAGACTTTACTGTATATATATATATATATATATATATATATATATATATATATATATATATATATATATATATATATATATATATACACACAGTAAAGTCTCGATATCGGTTATATCGATAGTACTGCTTATTACGATACTATTTCTATGAACGCAAGGAGAGAATTTACTTTTCCGACTCTTGAGAATGTATATATATATATATATATATATATATATATTTTCATGGGTGTTGAGAACCTTTGCGCACGTGGGGAAAGCTCATCTAGTCAAAATTCAGCATAATCCTGGAAATTGCTCAACTTTTTATTTCTCATTTGAACCGACTGATGATGGTCGAGCAAATGAGTTGAAAATCCAAACGCGTTTATGCTTGATTGGTTGCTTTGTGACCAATACAAGCATGAAGACAAATGCTGAGTAATGTAATTTAATTCTAAGAATAGAACAGATGACATATTGTTTAGTTCCGCTCTTGGTAATCCATCACGATAATACAAATCACACACGTGGCTCAAGAATGTGTGAGTTCGTTCAATGGGGAAGAACCAGCATGTGATTCGAAGTAATCAAATCAAATTACACGAATATGTAAAAAAAAAAAAAAATGTCTTCATGACACTGCTAACCTTCTCTGTAACGGCGCGCGCGCAGTCAATGAGCTCTCGCTTGGTGAAGCCGTCGGAAGGAGTGATCTGCAACGCCCCGGCCTTCTGCACCAGGAAGATGCAGCCGTGGCCCAATTCTTGCACTCGGGTCTTGATCTGGAAGCCGATCTGGATGAAGACAAAATTGAAAAGTTGCTCATGACGGTCTCTTTGTTTGATGATATTGACGGCTTGTGGGTCGCCGTTCGCACCTCTTCCGGCTCGGCCGTGTGAGCGGCCATCCGTCCGTCGACGGCCAGTTGGCTGAAGTCGGCTGTTACTTGAGACGCCAGACCTCCGAGCTCGTCCGGACATGTTACCGATTTAGTCATCTGAATCATAACAAAGCAAACATCACCATTCCATCCCATTTTCTTAAAAAATGTTACTTTCTGTAACATTTAAAAGTGTACTATGGTATACCATTTCCTGAGCCGTGACTGCAATAGCTTTGGAGTGCTTCACCATACTGGTCTGGTAATCCACGAATGACCCCTCGGGCTCAGGTGGTGTTCCCTCATCCAGCTGAATAAACAAGAAACATTCAGTTTGCTTTTCCCAAAAAATATACAGTAAAGTCTCGTTATATCGATATTCTCGGGAGTCGGAAAAAATATCGATATAACCGGACTATCGATATATCCGATCCTGCGGCAAGTAAATTTTCTCCTTGCGTTCATAGAAATAGTATCGTAATAAGCAGTACTATCGATATAACGAGACTTTGCTGTATATACAGGTATATGCATTTTGTATATGACAAATATGACAAAACCAAAATTACAAATGACATCAAATATGAATGATAACATCTATTGATGATGCTCAATAGCATATGAAATGGGCATCTATTCAGAAGGAAGAACAAAAACAATATTACTGAGGGAATAATTTGGCTATACTGTATGCAATTATCTGTTTAGGGGCAATCTATCCTGAAGAAATGTCTGATAGGATTTGTGGTGCTTTTTTGCGCTCAGTACAAAGCAATACATTTATAGTTTGGTAGCATGTTGTGATATCTCGAAGCCTAAAAACTATGTTGAAGCAAGCCGAAGAGCTTCATTCGGAACTTTGCATTCATCCTGTGACATCTTGGTGCCAGTAAACCATGTTCAAGTGAGTTGAGGAGCTTCGTTTAGACAAAAGTAGTACTGTGCCCCCACCTTATCGCTTGTGTAGGGAATGATAAACGTTTCACCTGCACACCCCCAGGCCACACTGTATTGAACTGCATGAGTTTAAAGGACAACCGACGTCTCCGGACAAGTTGTGTCCATAATTTGTAAAATGGCTTCAAATGACTTCTACTGAGCATATTTTAATAAGATTCCACCGCATATAGCTATATTTTACGTTCTAAGACTCGTGCTGAATACTCAGGAAGTCTTGTTTTTGAGTTGGTGACGAGTCCGTACGTGATGTCACTAAAGGAACGCCTCTGACCGAAAAAAAGGCACATTGTAGCAGTCCTTTCATCACGTCAATGTATTTTGCTGTACTTGTTTGGTCTGACAACCTCGTGTTGCACCCAAAAGCCACCAGAAGAGGGCGTCCAAGCTCCATATAAGGAATTTATCAGCCTGTGGAAACGGAGGTGGCCACAGGAGGTCGCCATTTTGTGCCTATTTTTTTGGTTGAGAGATTTCCCCCCAATGTTGCCTCAAAATCCACAAATAAATTCTTTAATCGATTGCAAACATGTATGCTTTCCTCTTTAGAACTATTTGAATCATATTCATAACTGGATGTGTAACAAGAAAGCATATTCTCCGAATCTGAAGCCATTGTTTTGATTCTCCAGCAATGCAAGACGTCTTGGCGTGACGTCACGAACTGGGGGCGGGACTTTCTGAAAATGCCCAATTCGCAGCTCATTTTTTGGCAGATTTTGGACACTTTAAGTCATTTTTATTGGTGTTTTGCATTTGAATAAAAATATCATACTGCGTGTTTTGGGTATTTTAGATGCTATAATAAAACGTTTTTTCTGATGTCAGTTAAAAAACAAAAAAGTGACGTCGGTTGTCCTTTAAAACTAAGCAAAAAAAGAACATTGCAAAGAAATAATAGAAAGAAGCAATGCAGAAAGGTCAGACAGAGCAAATTAATTGTACAACATAAAGATGAATGTGTCATGTGAGACGACCGCAAGTCTGAGTCTATTATAATTTTAATAGCAGTTTAAGAGCTATTCTGCACTCTAGATCCCCTTTAATAATGTATTTAGACTCGAGACTTTAATTCAACTGAGAGCCATTCTTTGTGCTTTGTTAGGTGCTGATATTTTAATGGCAACAAGTTTAAATGACTTCAGTAAATAACGTTGCAATGGTCATGTATGGGCTACAGCATCTAGAGCATCATTAGCGGGGAATAAAGGGGAAATATCCATTGAAGGTGTTTATTTGTCTGAAGTGGATGGCGACTAATTGGTGCTTCTAATACAAAGTCGTGCTTCTAAGACAAATTACAATGCAATTACGATCATTACAACAAGACCATTGTTAAATAAATACCAGTGCAACAAAAGTGATTATATTTGAAAAGCTATAATCGATGGTGGTATATTACAGTGCAGCTGCAGTGAAGGAAGCATCTGGTAAGTATTTAATCAGCGTTTAAAATAAGGCTTGCATGTAAAAAAAAAGCAAAAAAATGTCGTCATCATCATCATCTTGCACTGCATACATTACATAGTATGTGTGAAATTAACACATCGCAGAGAAGCCAGGAGAGGAATAATGCTGGTCGGTGACAAGGAGGGTGCAGGCTGAAAGCAGTCTGCAATATCACAGGTACTTGACGTTCAGTTATCCTACTGAAAGGTGACACTTGAGAATCTGACATCTGTGAATCGTCAGAGCTGCAGTCGTTGGATATAAAGTGATTTTCAATTTAAAATAAGAAATATTATGAACTCAACTATCCTAGCTGTGGAGATCCAGAGGCACATCAAAGCCAAAAGAGCAGCATTTTTTTAAGTGCGTGAATCAGCCATTGCCTCTGATAAGCAATGCATACTTAATTGCTTGACAAAGTTGGCAATTTAGTGAGGTTGGGGGCCGGGGGGTGTTGTGTGCCGCATGTGCCTTACACAATAATCTTTACAACCCGTCTGCTTGATTTTTAAGTGCCGCCACCACGCTTATAAATTAGAATCTATGCCATCTTGAAGAGAGGATTGCTATGATTCGGAGGTCACAGTTGCTGTTTTAGTTTATTAATCAGAATCAGAAAACCTTTATTCAAGATTTGTATTCTGTTTGAGTGATTGCTGAGAGAATACAGTTACTGGTGTAGGTTGGGAAAAAAACCTAGAACTGAATATTGTGAGTAAAAACATTACCCTTGGGGTTTTTACACAAAAAGCATGAGAAAAAGTTAAAAAAATATATCACAGTGGATTTACCTTGGCCATGGCCTCCGCAATAGAATCCACCATGCCGCCGACCATTCCAACTTCACTGGCAGCCTCGTTCAGCGTCACCATGATGTCATCTACCGCCTCCTTCATTAACTGAGCGGCCTCTGCGATGGCATCGTGCGTATGGCATGCCTGACAGTTGTCATGACAATGCGCAATCACACACCAGCCACAAAGCCAAACATGGTTGTCTTGTACGTAATTACATTTCATTCATCCGGAGACAATAATTACGAACGCAAAGGAAGCAGCTGATGTACTCTCATTTAGTCATATAGTCTCATCATGTCATATTTCCCAGCATTTTTCTATATTGTAGCTTTTTTCCTAAATCAATTTCTTACACTGTAAAGAGACTTTATGGACACCCTGAATTGTTATTATTATAAGACAAAAACAACTACGACAACGAAACAAAAACCACCAAAGAACTGACCTTGCGATTGCCTCCCCCTTCCTTGGCAGCGTACAGCATCTGCAGGGCGGATTCGGCCAGGGTCTTGGTCTGATCCAGGAAGGTCATCTGCTGTTGGTGGTCCTTCAGCTTGGAGGCCACGCCGACTGCTGCCCTGATCAGTGGGTCAAAATAGCCTGCCAGTTGGCTCACCTAAAGTCAAAATTCACATCAGTTGTGTGTGGAGGATGATCACAGAAAAAAAAAATCATTTTGTCATCACGACGTCACAAAACAAACATTTTTATACACCCCATAGCCTCGAGTGGGCGTACCTGCACGGCATTCAGGGACAGTCGGGTAGGTGTGAAGTTATAATGTTAGCTGTTTGAATATTTATTTGATATCCTACCAGCATGCCACATTATGAATGAAAGCTAATTATGAAGATTAAATATACGTAGTAGTATATGTATACACAAATATTTGAAGAATAAATTAAAACGCAAAAGAGAGCAAAGAATTGCTGAAGTCATTCACTGCCAGGCGATGTGCAAAAATGTGCCCACTCCAGTGCCAGGGTTTTTGTCATTGTCACTTGAATTCCAGGACCCACAGGCTATTGAGTTTTTGGACTACATAAACATTCAATACAGCGTTAGAAACCTTAGACTCTGTTCTTTCATCAGAAAAAAAATGTTAATTGTTAAGTTATCTGAACTTGAAATGGGGGCGGCTATACAAAACCAATACAATACATACATATTGATTTATATAGCGCTTTAACACAGCCGAAGCGGTAACAAAGCACTAACATGGATAAAAGGCAAATGCTGCCCCCTCGTAGAAGTGAAAAAACGTTGCTACGGCATCCCTTATAAGAAAAACCAAAAGCCGAATACATTCGGGAATGGCGCTCCACGTCACAATTTGCAATTCCCGAATGCCTTCAGGAATGGCAGTGAATTAGTTAAAAAATACAGGAACTGTCAATCAGCTCATGCCCAGTTACATACACCCCCGCCACACACCCTCTTGCATACACACGCATGTAATCGGACACATCTGACACCTGCTATTTTTTTGTGTGTGTTTAACTAAATTTTCAATGTGCTTTAATGAGTGAATTTCTAAAATGTGTTTTGATATGGTCCCTCCGCAATACGTTTTTTTTTTTAATCTTTTATGGCTCGGGCACGTTTCTCTCACTTCACAGTTGAAGCATTTAAGCAAAGTCATTAATGTGTTGCCCTATATACCGCACCTTGTGTCCAAGTTGGGAAGCTTCGCCTCTGGCAGCAGTGGAAACAGGGTCGATTAAGTGGCCAATTTCCTGCACGGAGGATGTCAGCTGCTCTTGGAGGGCCTGAAAAGAAGAGGAAATGAAAGTACATTTGGTTCGGTGTGGCCTTTTATGGGAGAGGTGGAATTGCATTTAACGTGCTTCACCTGGAACCTTGACATCTATTCCCTCAACAGAAATCATTTCGAGGAGGGAAGAAAAAAAAAAACGTACAATAACGTTTTGCATTAATATGCACATCTCAAAATGAATACTTGATTGCAGTGACTTTGGCATTTCTTACAGCACTCAACTTTTAGAGTAGGAATCCATCACTTTGGTACTTCACACCGCGCATCTGTTAGATTGCGACGCTATCGGCTGCATACGGTTTAGATAATCTCACAGGTGTTTCATCAGTTTTAGGTCTGGGCTTTGGCTGCCATGATGCATATCTTGTTGCCATTGTACAATATGAATTAACTTGTTAATATGGCAACAAAATTCAACAAACTTGCTGTAGAAGCATATTTGTAGCTTTAAGCTTCAAATATTCAAGCTCTTTTTAAGAATAAATAAATCATCAGCAACATCAAACAGTTATTAGGATTCATAAATGTGAAAATACATGAAAATATTTAAAACCATCCGCCTTTTCTTTGAGATACAATAAAACAGATGCCGTTATGCTAATGTACCATATTTTACAGTATATAAGGCGCACACAAAAGCCTGTATTTTCTTCAAAAATGACCCTGCGCCTTATACACTGGTGCGCCTTATATGTATGTGAAGTTATATTGGATTGGATTAGCCTTTATTAGTCTTGCAATGGAGAAATTTACATTTCACAGCAGCAAAGTTATGGAAGGAAGAGAAAAGGAAATACAAAATACAGGAGCTTCATTTAACCCTGTAGAAGAAGTAGTGTGTAATTCCAGCCTCTTCTGTCGTGGCTTATAATGTGGCGTGCCTTATATTTGGAAAACCTTCATATATTTATAAATTATTATTAATAATTGTTTGAAAAACGTTGTTTCATTCCTTTAAGGTGCGTCTTATCCTGTGGTGCACATTGGTATATATATTCATTGGCTTTATACTCCGGTGCGCCTTATACACCGGAACTTTATATCAAATTGTACATCCCCTCCTCCCCCCCAAAAAAAATCATCCAGTAGTTAGAATTTTGAAGCCTAAAACATAGAGGAGGATTGACAGCAGACTAAATCAAAACATCAAATTAAGGGACCATTTGACAAAGATGAATGTTTTGAAGGCAAAAAAAAAAGAACTATACTGAGTTCTTTCCTAACGGTTCCTTACCTCCAAAGAGATGTCGTCCCTGCTGGGTAAATTCTGGCTGACCGCAGCCAAGGAGGCCTGCTCAATGTCCCGGATACATTTGTTGATGTTATCAATGGATGAGTCGCACTCCCGCTGGCCGGGTGCTTTGTCCCTGAGAAGGAAATGGGCCGGAGAGAGAGAGAGAGAGAGCCATAAAATGGATGAGGGATTGAGAGTGGAGGATGATAAACAGGTAGTAAAGAAGACACAGATTGAAAAAGAGAGGAGGTATTAGTCATCCAAATCAGGAGACTCATATTTGTATTTAAAACCCCGCTTTCAAAGTACAGTACGGTACTTCTATTCCTCCTTTGTGCTGTAAATATGTTAACTCAGGCCCTAATTTTATGATAGTACACTCAATGTTTTTGCATATAGAAACTAAAAGTCAATTAGACGAGCTATAATAACAGTTTAAGAGCCCCGCTCCCTTCCCCAACAAACCGGATGGCCGTGATGAGACTCTTGATGGAGTCGGAGACGGTGCGGGAATGACCGGCAAGATCAGACCAAGTGGGTGGGTCTTTGGGGTTGATAACCAATGAACGGGCAGTTTTGACTAGGTCGGTGGAGCTGTCTAGCATAGAGCGTGCTGATTGGATGATTGGCTCCTGAGCCGTAGAACCCTGCGAGTGAAGTTGGTAGAAGACTTAAGGGATAAAATGTCTTTTGCTCATTAAACCACACAAAAAGCAGCTGTCTGTAACTCACCTCGTGGCTGATTTTAGCTGGGATGCTAGCAAATTCTGGGTTGGACGCAAAGACTGTCAGGTTTTCCACCGCTTCGATGAGCGGAGCCGTGGCCACTCGACACCTGTTCCTGTTCTCATCCGAGAAATCTCCATCGAGAGCCTAAAGGTGAAAAAGACATTGCCAAAAGGTTAAATCAAACAAATTTGAAATCAGCTGCTATGAATACATTGATTCTGTAGTTTAACACATACCTAAAATGATTCTGATTCTGAAAAATTAGACAAATTAGGCTCTGGCTGGACTAGACCCACCTTAATGGTTTTGACCAGGTTGGCGGTGCTGTTGGCGACCTCCTTAGCCGACTGGACAAAGTGCCTCTTGGCGACTGGGTTTGTAGTCTTGGAGGAGGCCAGGCGGCAGGCGTTGCACAAGGCGGATGTGTGCTTTGCAACAATGGTGGCTGCTGAGAGCACCTGCGGTATAATAATAATAATAATAATAATAATAATAATAATAATAATAATAATACATTTCATTCAGAAGTGCCTTTCAAAACTCTCAAGGTCACTTTACAGTCACAGGATAAGTTTGTTGTGGGCGAGCAGCGGCAGCCACACGCGCCAGCGTTCACTCAACCCGGAAGTAACTCAAATAGATAGAAAGATAGCTAGCTAGCCAATAGATATTAGGGGTTGGAGGGGGGGGGGGGTGTCACGGTCCATTAATGGTCTCACCATTTTCTCAAAAGTATCTTTGAAGTAATATCTTCTATCAGCCCTCCAAACATGAAGTGCAAATTTCCCCCCATTTTAAATCATTTTATAGTACAAATATCTAACCTGGAAGACAATAAATAAGAACAACTATTATTTTATTGCCGCTTGTACCTGGGAGGCGCTACTTTCCGGGTCCACAAGATTCTGACAGGCTGTTTGAATTGCCTGGTTGGCTTTGGCAAACTGGATGGGGTCCACCAATCCTTGGTGACCTGCGTGACTGTTGGGATCGGACACGCCCACTAGGTAGGATGCCTGATGTTAAAAAAAACAAACAAACACACAAGCAAACAAAAAAAAATATAACAACAACAACAACAACAATAATAATACTACTACTAATAATAATAATGACAATAGCATAAAAAACAAGGGGGGCAACATAGATGAAAAGCCATCAAATAGAGACACCATATTAAAAAAAACACTGATTCTTTATATTAATGTTTTAATCACATTTACACTGAAACCCCACATTTTAAACAATTGCCATAACACTATTAATATTTTAAAACCCTACCCCAAAAAAGACACCATAAAATATATCCAACATAGTCTTACTGATAACGGCATTTCAATTAATTTCAATGGGCAACATTAATTTGGGTTAATGTCAAGTCAAATAATCACTATTTTCTGTCACCTCCACCTCTGAAAAACGGTCATAACAATGCAGTAATTTCCAACGATATTTGAGCATTTGTATGTACCTGTCCAGCAGCTTCAGTGAGGCCACACAAGGCCTTAGACGCCAATCTGACGCAGTCTCCAAATGACATCACATCTCCCGTCTTGCAGTTTTGGGAAATTCCCGCCATTGACTCTCCCAAGACCTTGACAGACCACCATGAATGAAAAGAGAAAAGTAATGGACTGTTAAGAGCTCCTTGGTGGTGGACCTAG